>NW_025354621.1:0-7682 GCF_016433145.1 Gracilinanus agilis | reverse complement strand
GGTTTTCTTGGTCTGTCACTCTCTCATTGAGATATTTCATGTTTCCTTCTATTTTTTCAGTCTTTTGGCTTTGTTTTATTTGTTCTTGTTGTCTTGAGAGATCATTAGTTTCTACTTGCTCAATTCTAGCCTTTAGGGATTGATTTTCGGCTATAATCTTTTGGTTTTCGGCCATAATCTTCTGGTAATCGGCCATAATCTTTTGGTTTTCGGCCATAATCTTCTTGTTTTCGGCCATAATCTTCTGGTATTCCTTTTCAATCTGGTCATTTCTTGTATTCAATTTGCTTATCAGTTCATTTGGTTTCTGAGCCTCGCTTTCCAGTTGCAAGATTCTACCTTTTAAGCTGTTATTTTCTTGCCAGATCTCTTCCATTTTCCTCAGAATCTCAGATATGAACTCTTCCATAGCTTGTGAGGAGTTTTCCTTATTTGGGGAGGGTCTGGATGGTTGTTTGTTCTCCTCCTCTGTTTGCTCGGTTGTCTGGATTCTCTCTGTGTAGAAGCTGTCGAGTGTTAAAGACTTCTTTTTTTTGTTATTATTCTTTCTCTTCTGAATTTCCTGTAACTGATTAGCCATCATTAGCCCAGCAGCTTCTCAGGTTTATCCTCGCTCTCTGTGTCTGTCTGAGATCTATTGGCTCCTGAGGTCTGAGTTCTAGTTTTTTCCAAGGTCAAGCCCCCTGGTGGATTCCCTTGCTTGATCCTCTGCAGGAGGCTCCTTTACAAGTCTCAGGGAGCTACTTCCACAGTCGTATACCCGTCTGCACTGGTTCCCCACTTAGGCTTTAGTTCGTGGCTGTGTTTGCCTCCACCCACGCCTCTGCTCAGCCGGCACCCACGCCTCTGCTCAGCCGGCACCCACGCCTCTGCTCAGCGGGCACTCTGCGCCCAGCGTCCACTCTCTGCTCCCGCGCGCTCAGATTTCGCGTGCGTTCTTGACTTAATGGGGTCCTAAGTCTTGCTGCTCTCAGGAACAGGTCCCGGAGCTGCCGATGACTCGATGGGTGCCCCAAACTTGCTCTATTTCTTTTTAGCTGGGTTCGGAGCTATAGGTGAGTGTGGAGGGGGTGGGGGTGGGGCGGTTGCTCAGCTCGCGATTGAGTGAGAGCCCTTTTTAGCCTGGAACTGTCTCGATTCCACGTACCTTCCACGCTGTGCCCTGTTGTGGGGTTCCTCCGTTCGTCTGGACTTGTTTTTATGTCCCCTTGAGGAGTTTTGTATGTTTCGGTCAGGAGAGGTTAAGAGCTGCTTCTTACTCTGCTGCCATCTTAACCCGGAACCCTCTTGCTCATCATTTTTTATAGCACAATAGTATTTCCTCATATTCATATACCACAACTTGTTCAGGCATTCCCCAGTGTTATGAGGATCTCTTTAGTTCCCAGTGCTTTGTTGCTATAAATACTTTTGTACATCTGTATAGGTCCTTTTCCTTTTTCTTTGATCTCTTTAGGGTATATACCTAGTAATGATATTATGCTGGTGCATGGTTTTTCTTGTCATTCCACTCTTCACCACAAACCAAATACTTTGCAGTTGCTCAAGCTCACATGCCCTTAGTCCATTTCCTCTGTTGCTTACAGCAACACCCCAAACCCACTGTGGGGGGGGACTCCCCAATACTAATTGTTATTCTTGCTCTCAAACACTCTTAAATACATATTCTGAGGTCATTGTCTCTTTTTCCATACTGAGGTTTTCACAGCAATCAGAATAGACTCTAAACTAGTGATCTCCCAAAATTTTTGATCACACACTTCAGCAGCAAAAATTTCCTAAGTACGCACTACCAATGTATATGTGTTTATATAGAGGTATGGTTATATGAATAATTATGGCCATTATAAAACATGAAAAGAACAAGATGAAGTATGTTTGAAGGATAACATTTTAATTGTAATCTAGTAATATTATTCATATAATTTAACTATAGTATTTTAAAAGGATAAAATTAAATTATATTTGATCCCATAATTAATAGGAAACTTGTTTTTGTCATTCAGTCATGTCCAAGTCCTTAGGATCCTGTGATCCATAGCACTCCAGTAGTGTCCATGGGGTTTTCTTGGCAAATATATTGGAATAATTTGTCATTTCCTTCTCTAGTGGATTAAGGCAAACGGATGTTCAATTAACTTGCCCAGGACCACACAGCTGTCTGAGGAGGTTTTGTGTCTGAGGCCAGATTTGAACTCAAGTCTTTCTGACTTGCACTCCATCCACTGAACCACCTACCTGCCTCCAAGACAGAAGTTAAGTGACTTATCCAGGGTCACTCAGCTACTAAATGTCTGAATCTGGATTTAAACTCAGATCTGTCCTGATTTCAGGCCTAGCACTCCATCCCTTAAGCTACCTACTTGCCTTTAATAGACAGCTACTGGAGTATATTATGTAAGAGAGTAATGTAGTCAGAGGTATTTTAGGAAAATCACTTTAGTAGCAATGGGGAAATGAGATAAATTAAAAAGCTATTTCAGTAACACAGGAGAGACATGATGAAGGTCCAAACTAGAATTACTGGCTGTCTGATTGCAAGAGACGTTGTGGAAGTAGAATTGCCAATATTTGGCAGCTGATTAGAAATGTAGGATGAATGAAAGTGAGGGGTTGAAATTAATACTGAGATTGTGAACCTGGATAACTGGACAGATTGTGGTTCCCTCAACAAAAATAGAGAAGTTCAGAGTCTTAGGAGAAGGATAAATATTTGAGGATAAAGGTCACAATCTTGTGAAATTCACTCTAATGCATCCAAAATGAAAAGGGGATGAGGTAGAACTGGTAGATTGGGGTCAGGGTACAGCACCTGCCTATTGCTCGTCCCTGGGTTATCTGGAGGTATGCTCTTATATGCTTCTATATAGCTACTATTTGGGGTGCTCTGTAGGTCAACAGAAATACAAAAGAGGCAGATTAGGAGCTTGCAAAGCAGGAGAGGGTGGAGTTAGGGAGCTTTGGAGGATAAGGCTAAGAGTTGTAATGAAAACAAAATTCCTGCTTGACTATCACAAAGAGTGGGGTGCAACCCATCTTCCCACTCTTTGGTTGATCATAAATCCCTCATGCGCAGATCATAGCCCCCACTTTGAAGACCACTGTTTAAACCACTAATGATAAACTTGAGGCAATTTCCTACTCTAACTGCCGTTCCTCCCCTAGAATTGAAGTGACTTCTTTTCCATTACAACTGGTCCTAAGGATGGATGGAGATTGGGAATAGATGGGTGATTTCTTTCACTGGTATAAGAAATTCTCCATGTGAGGAAATGAGCTCTCCCAATGCACCTTCTTTACACCTTAAGAGTCTTAGAGAGTTGCTTAGAACACTGAAGTTTTTTTTTTTCAAATGGATTAGAAAGATTTTTTTTAACATTTATTAATAATCATTTTTAACATGGTTACATGATTCATGCTCCTACTTTCCCCTTCACCCCCCGCACTCCCCCCACCCATGGCCGACGCACATTTCCACTGGTTTTGTCATGTGTCCTTGATCAAGACCCATTTCCAAATTGTTGATGGTTGCATTGGTGTGGTTATTTTGAGTCCACATCCCCAATCATGTCCACCCCGACCCATACGTTCAAGCAGTTGCTTTTCTTATATGTTTCCTCTCCTGCAGTCCTTCCTCTGAATGTGGGTAGTTTTCTTTACCATAAATCCCTTAGAGCTGTCCTGGGTCATTGCATTGTTGCTGGTACAAAAGTCCATTACATTCGATTTTACCACAGTATATCAGTCTCTGTGTACAATGTTCTTCTGGCTCTGCTCCTTTCACTCTGCATCAGTTCCTGGAGGTCTCTCCAGTTCGCCTGGAACACTGAAGTTTTAAGTGACTTGCCCAGAGTTATTCAGCCACTATGTGTCACCTGCAAGCCTTGAAGCCAAGTCTTCTTGGTTCAGAGGCTAGTTCTCAATTCCAGGAAAAGGGGAGAAAATCTTCCCTCAGAGAAGTAGCACTTGTGTCCCTCTTACTCTCTTAGCCTTGCAGCATCCCAAGCTTCTGATGGCTATTTTTGTAAAAAGATTTACACATTAGTGGGGTTAAGAAAGACTAGGAAGATATTTCCAGGTGTTTTCTACTTCCTTCATTGTCTGCATTCATAAATAGTGTCATACAATGTTAGAGTTAGAAGGAGCCTTACAGATTGTTTAATCCATCCCATTTATTTTACAGATGAGACAATTGAAGTCCAGAGAGGAAGAAATTAACTTATTCAAAGATACACAGCACATTAGTAGTAGAGTTGAGGCTAGAATTCATGTCTCTCATGTCTCCAGCCTATTATTCCAGATTTTTTCCCCACTGTGCCACAGATTCACACACAAGTATAACACATGGGTTCATGATGCATGCATGAAATTCAGTGTGATATATATGCATATGTTATGCATCCATGTGTGTGATGAGTCATGGGAAAGCAGCAGAAAGCTGGTATCTTTGGCAGTAGGGAAAATAAAACTGTCTTTTTTCTGTCCCTGTATGCTAATTCTTCTATTTATCTGGAGTAAAGTTTAACTTTTGTTATTTCCTTCTGTTCTAGCCCGCAATGCCTTGGTGATACTATTTGCTGGCCTGATTGCCTACTCCTTCCAGGTGATGGGGTCTCAGCCATTCCTTCTGACTGGAAAAACTGCAGAAGGTCTCCCTCCCTTTCAGCTTCCTCCTTTCTCTGTGGCCACCCCCAATGGGACTATGTCCTTTATCCAAATGGTACAGGTGGGTAGAAGTTATAACCATCCCAGGCTACCATGACTTTCTGGGTCTGCTGCCCCATGGTGGATGCAAGGACCCGGGGAAAGGGGGAGGGAGGCAGTCCTGATGTTGTTGTTTGGTGATGAGGGCCAAGTCCCAGCTGGAATTTCTGAATTGTTAGCAAGTAAGAGGAGATGAGTAATTGCTTTTTGGCAAAAAGATATTGGTGAAGGATTTCAAGGCTGAAAAAGTGAAATTCTTTTGCCTCTAAGTAGGAAGATACCAAAGGGCTATTACTTTAAAACACATACACACACACACAAATCTTTTACCTTCTGTCTTAGTATGAGTTCTAAAACAGAAGAGTGCCTAGGATTAGGCAATTGGGGTAAAGTGATTTGCCCAGGGTCACAAAATTAGGAAGTACCTGAGGTCAAATTTGAACTCAGATCCTCCTGACTCCAGGTGCTCTATCTACTATCTATCTTACCACAGGTATCAGTTCTTTAAAGACCTTTCAGAGAAAAAAGATTCAACATCCCTCCTTAGTCATTCCTTCAGAATTCTTTGATTTGGGCACACAGGGAAAACAAAAGAAATGCACCCTCAAATCAACTTTTTAATTTATAATATGAAAAATAAATTTTAAAGCAACTAAATAAAATTCAGGTAATCAGGAAAATCAGTTACTATAGTGGGCTTGTCTGGGGTCATGTTCAAGAACAGGGGCAGTGTAACACGAAAGGGTTAAAAGAAATTACACCTGTCACCGCAGGCTTCTCACAGAATCTATTCTATCATGCTCTCCTTCAATAGGCTTCAGGCTTCTACTTGCTCTCTCGATCTTCTGCTGTTCCAGCCCCTTAGCCAGAAGCAATATGCATATTTATCTATTCTCTACCAAGGTAGTTCATTAAGTGAAGCAAATGGTCAACAAAAATAATTTTGACTAGAGCCTCTGGAGCCAGGGAAGGAGTTTTCTCTCTGCTTTCCATATCTTTCTCAAGGTTATGTTGCTCTTTTCTCTGCACCTGTGTCCTCTTTGTGAACTTACAGGATAGAGGAGGGAGAGGGGATTTAACCCTTGGTCCCCTACAAATTACTATCAATTTTTACACTTAGGTATTAATAAATATTGTTTAATAAACAATGCCATCTGTTAGCTTCATGTTTTAACTAATTTTTCTTGCCAAATAGGTGCTCAGCTCAGTTGATGCTAGATTACTGAAAAAAGGCATTTTTAAACTTTTTTGCACTCTCCATATTTTGGTGTCCTGGATCAAAGCTCCAGTTCCTCTGCTCTAACTCTGCTTGTCCAAGTATCTCATAACTTTAGTGTCAGAAAATCTTTCATTTATATTTAACTTAAATTCATCATACTTTAGTTTAAATGTGTTTCTTCTTCTCAGAAGATAGCTCAAGAGTAACCCTTGTTCAGCTACCTGAATCAGCCCTTCCTTATGGAAAATTAGGAAGGAATGAATCCTCTAAGCTTTAATCCTTAGGACCCAGTCTATAGGAATACTCACCTCCCTTCTTTTCCCCCAGGACATGGGTGCTGGCATTGCTGTGGTACCTCTAATGGCCCTGTTGGAAAGCATCACTATTGCCAAAACCTTTGGTAAGGTCTGTTTTGCTAAAAATCCTTGGTATGTTCTTGGATCCAGACCTCACTCTGTTTGGGATTCATGTACTTATAATTTCCCCAATGCTCTTGCCTTTCCTTTACCCCTTCTCTTGGATACTTTCCTTAGAAGGGATCCCAAGGATTCATTCACATGAATAATTATTTGTTTCTCTCCCTTGTCTTTAGCATCTCAAAACAATTACCACATTGACTCCAACCAGGAGCTGCTGGCCATTGGTAAGACCCTAGCCACAGATTTCCATAAATTGGGCTTGTCAAATTGTTGAATTAAAGAAATCTTCTAACTTAGGCTGTACCAAGAATGTGACTTATATAACCAAAGGTGACAAGGATTAATCATGGCACTATGCCATGTACTTGTACACATGGTATCTTATTTGATTCTCTCAATAACCCTAGAAGATTGGCATTAGTATCCTGATTTTACAATTCAAGAAACTGAGGCAAACATTAAGTTCTTTGTCCAGTATCACACAGCTACTAAGTATCTGGGATTGGATTTGAACTCAAAACTCAGCTCTGACTCCAAGCCCAGGCAGGGAACAAATGAGTACTATGAGATTCAGAAAACCAGAGGTAGAAATATTTGGAATGGAGGATTGGTAACTCACTGAACTGGAACAAAAAGACCAATCAGCTTTTTATAATTTAAAAGCAAAGATGTGGCATTAACTGTTTTGATTGGAAATGCCACCATTTTGAAGTGATATAATCAATCTGTGTGAATTGAAGCGTCCATCATTAATTTCCTAATACGTAGATTGTGTTCCTGTGAAATCAAGGCTTGAGTCATGCCTTTGCTTCTTTCATTCTGAGTCTCACGTTTCTCAATCTTGACTTCCTTCTTGGTCAGAGGAGTCTTATGTGTAGTTTGGGACAGATTAAGCTGGACCTTCTGATCTAGCTGTGCCTTGGGTATGAAGCTTTGTTTCTTGTTGGACTATCTCCAGATCAAGATGTAAAAGGGTTCTGTTGTATATGTGACTATGTATGGCTGTGGCAGCTAAAAGGTATTTGTAGTGTGAAAATTGGATCCTAAATTGGACCAGGTTGGGGTTATTAAAAGTCAGATCTGGATATCACAGTTGGTTAGAGCCTATGGTTTATCAGCCCCCAAAATACAGGTCTGTACAGGTCTCTTTGCATAGAGAAAAACTCCCTCCTGGGATATACTAATACGTAGTATTTATTATAAGACAAAAGATAAGAGCTAAAAATATATAATGTCATATATTTTTTCATAATATATATTTTAATATATAATATATAATGTTAAATTATTATAATAATGATATAAATATATATCATATATTATTTAAAATTATACATTAT
>NW_025354620.1:0-2158 GCF_016433145.1 Gracilinanus agilis | reverse complement strand
GGAAGGAAGGGAGGAAGGAAGAAAGGAAGGAAGGAAGGAAGGAAGGAAGGAAAGAAGGGAGGAAGGAAGGGAAAGAAAGAAAAAGAAAATTTCACAATAATCACAGCTGGATCAACCTAACAAAGACTCTGAAACAGAAGTATCATGGTACAGTAAACAGAGAATATGAGATCTAGAGGCAGAGGATCTGAATTTAATTTCCATATCAACCATTATATACATCCCAGTTTTAATTATGTTATTTAGTTATGTTATTTAATAATTAATTAAAGGCTTTTCTAGGCTTCACTTTCTCATTTGTAAAATGAGAGGGTTGGACCAGATCAGTGACTCCCAAAGTGGGTGCCACCGCCCCCTGGTGGGTGCTGCCTCAATCCAGGGGAGCGGTGAATAACTGTAAGGGGGCGGTGATAGTATGTGTCAGGGGACGCTAAGTAATATTTTTTTCTGGAAAGGGGGCAGTAAGCCAAAAAAGTTTGAGAACCAGATGATCTCTCAATTCCTTTTTAGCTCTAAATCTCTGATTTTAGAATACCGAACCAGCTGTCACCATAAGGCCATTAGAGCACCTCAGAGGCTGCTGGCCCAGGGAGAGCAGTATGATAAATCTGGTTTTGAGTATCAGAGGTAGGAATTACCCCACAATGTGTATTTTCCAACTTGAGGACTCCTCAGGTGTCATCCCTATACATGCTAACTCTTCCCACTGATTATATATGTAGAAGTGTATGCCCTTGGTTTGCAGGTAGAATGTTCTACTGAAAGCCCTATGTTATTATTTTATTAAATGTCTTTGCTTTAAATCAGATGTATCCTCTGACATACCAGAGAAAAAGTCAACATATTAGTGGACATTCAGAACCCTAAGTGTAAAAGGGGGAATACCATAGATGCTATCTTCTTCAAATGCTTTGGTTGGCCAGTAGTGTTGGATACTAGACACCTGAAGGAGAGATCAAAAGGATGGGGAACTAAAAGCAAACTTTCCCTATATGATGCCATAGGAGTCAACTGGCTTCTTTCTTTTCTTTTTTAAATATATAATATAATATGTAACAATAATTTAATACATGTGCTTTGTTATAAATATATAATAAATTATAGCAAATATGCTTATCCAAGAGAAACAAATTCTCCTATTAGCTATGGCCAAAAATCTATGTCATTCTTATTTTCCCCCTCTCACTCCATTCCTTTCTAAGAAGGCAGGTAACTGGCATTTAAAGCTCCCTGGTTTTGTTCTATTCCCTAAAGTGCCCGGAAGCCTCTTTTTTTTGTTTATGACTTTCTTGCTTCCAAATTTCCTCTTATTCTGTCAATAAATGTTTTGCAAAGGATTATTTTCATCTTTGTGGTAGCACAATACCTGACACATAGTAAGCACTTATTTGTTGACTGATTAAGCATTGTTCCAGCAACATACAAGCCATCCATTTTGAAGGCAATAAATTTCATAATAAATCTAGTACAGGAAATGAAGTTGGCATAGGTATTACTCATTCACAAGTGAGAGAATAACCAAGTACATACAGTTGGCAATAACCAATTTCGTAAACTGTTCTTCCTAGTTTGCCCATTCAGTAAAAACTAATTTTCCCAGCTCCACAAATTCAGTGTTCCTTTTATTTAAGATCTTTGATTTGGCTCTCTTGAGTACATATTGAGTGTTCCTCCCTTTGCTTCAGGTCCTACTTTTTTGGCTGACAAGTATGTGGTGCTTGGCATCAAATCTCCACTCCACCTTTTACTAGCTGCATGGCCATAGGCCAATTCCTTAAGCTCTTTAAGTCTTAACTTTTCCAGTTTTTAAGAGAAGGATAATAGCACCTATACCCTAGAACTGTTGTGGGGATAAAATGAGATAATGTATATGATGAGATAAAGCACTTTATATGTATGTAAAGCAATAGAAATGTGAACTATTATTAAAAGAAATAAGAGGAGCAGCTAGGTTGTTCTATGGATAGAGAGCCCAGGCTTAAAAATGGGAGTCCCTCAGTTCTAATTTGACCTCAGATTCTTCCTAGCTGAGTGGTCTTGAGCAAGCCATTTAACCTCAATTGCCTAGCCCCTACCACCCTTCTGCTTTGGAATTGATAATTAGTATTGATTCTAAGACAAAAGGTAAGGGAGAAAGAAAGAGAGGGAGAGATGGAGG
>NW_025354619.1:0-7029 GCF_016433145.1 Gracilinanus agilis | reverse complement strand
ACACACACACACACACACACACACACACACACACACACACACACACAGAGTATCTCTCTCTCTCTCAAATGTAGATTGAAATTAATATGCAAAGCTAAGTATTATATTGTATAAAGTTTTATTAATAATAAACTAACATAAAAAATAGAGTGAAAAAGTGCTAAACTAACTTCAGCTGTACTAGTGAAGGAAGAGAGAAAGAAGGAGGAGCTACAGAACTTATAAAACAATAAGGTGACTGGGGCAGCTGGGTAGCTCAGTGGATTGAGAGCCAGGCCTAGAGTCAGGAGGTCCTAGGTTCAAATCCGGCCTCAGACACTTCCCAGCTGTGTGACCCTGGGCAAGTCACTTGACCCCCATTGCCTAGCCCTTACCACTCTTCCACCTATAAGTCAATACACAGAAGTTAAGGGTTTAAAATAATAATAAAAAAAAACAATAAGGTGACCATGCAAATGTGGAGGTACAGGAGAGATTAAGGAATTTTGGGAAATACTGAGGGACTTCTGGGGGATGAAGTTCAAAGGATCAAAATCTCCATTTTATACATTATGTGTATGTATGTGTGTGTGTGTGTAGTAATAGTATTAGTAATACCTAAACTGTGGAAAGATGAAGCAAAGAAGGTAATTCTACACCAATAGCTTTAATAAATATCAATCAAAATTTCTAAATGAAATTCTATCAAAAATACTACAGAAATTCAATCAGGAAATCATTCATGTGGGTAGCTGGGTGGCTCACTGGTTTGAGAGTCAGGTTCAGAGATAGGAGGTCATGGGTTCAAATCTGACCTCAGACACTTCCAAGCTGTGTGACCCTGGACAAATCACTTAACACCCATTGGCTAACCCTTACCACTCTTCTGCCTTAGAACCAATACCCAGTATTGATTCTGAGATGGAAGGTAAGGTTTTTTTAAAAAATAATTCATTATTTCCAAGTTGGGTTTATATCAGGATGTAAGATTGTTTAATAAGAAAATAATCAAAAGTTTAGGAACACTGAAAACAAAAATATACCAAACCACTTGCTTATCTTAAGAGAAGCAGAAAAAAAGGAATTTTATTAAGTAAAATACTCATTTTTGTTAAAATCCCATGAGGTATGAGCATAAAAGGGTCCTTTTTAATATTAAAAAAATATTTAAACCTGAAGACAAATAGCATATTCAACAGGGATTCATTGGAGTCTTTCCCAAAAATATAAGAGTAAAGCAAACACACAAACTTTCCTCACTGTTTTGTAATTTTAGAAACTTTAAATAAGGAAATAAGAATAGAGAGAAATTAAAGGGTTACAGATAGTGAAATGGGAGATCCACTTTCTATATTTGATAATAACATGGCTCTGTTGTCCAGTGTACTCAGAAAATGCTGGAGAATCAGTAAATACACTAATGAGAGAATGAAAAGCTGAAATTAAGTTTCAGAATAAAAAATAAATTCATGATAATCAAAATCATATCTGTAGAAGAAACTGCAAAAGTCAATAATTGAAAATTATACTCAAAATAACTACAAAAGACAGAAACAGGGTATTAATCTATAAATCATAAAAAAAAAACCTTACATAGATTAAATTATAAAATGATCCTTAAAATTAACTCAAATAGCTTTAGTAATTTTCAGTACCTATGGCTAGGCTGAGCCAATATAATAAAAATGACAATATTACCAAAATTAATTCTTTTAATTAACTTAATTAATTTTATTAAACTTTTAATGCTATAACAATCATATTATTCAATTGATGCCTCATAAGATGCAATAAAATAGTAACAAAATTTATTTGAAGCAACATTAAAATGACAATGAAAATATTTTTAAAGGGTGGGGGAGAGAAGAGAAAAGAGAAAAGTACTTCTAGGCCTCAAACTATATTATAAAGTACAAATAAGAAAAAATTATTTGGTATTTTTTGGAAAAATAGAGATGTATGTCAGTGGCACAGACTGGACAAATGAGAATCCAAAACAATTGAACTCAACAATCAGGTTTTTGATAAATCAGAAAATACAAATTCCTCAGTAAGGCTCTCAATTTGATAAAACATTTTAGAAAAATGAAAAAGTAGTACTGCAGAATTTGGCTCAGACATCACTTTATAACATATTACACAGTAACTTCTCAATAAATATATGTCCTTAAAATTTAAGATGATAACAAATTAAAAGAGAAACATCACATATATTTCAGCGCTATAGTTAAGAGATATGTTCTTAACCAAAGAAGAGATATGGACAATTACTAAAGGTTAAGTAGTTAACTAATTTCATGAAACTGCCAAATCTTCTGCACAAACAAAATTAATGCAGCTAGGATAAGTGAAAGAGTAAATTGGGGAAATTGTATCAATTTCCCCAGAATCCCATGCATTTATAAATACATGCTTATGCTTGCACAATATGTTGTGTATTCATTGCATATTTCTATATACAAACTACATGTTTGTGTTTGTGTGCATATTTGTTTTCAAAAGCAGTACAAACTATTAACACTCTAAGGAAACAGTACTTCAAATCACTAATGATTTGAGTAATACAAATCATAATAAACTTGGAGCTTGACATCATAGTCAGCCAATTGCCAAAGTTGACAAAAGAATACTTAGTGTGGGAGGAATTGTAGGAAATATAGCAAAGTGTGTGAGTGCATTGTTAATAGAACTTTGAACCATTATAAATATTTTGGAAAGTATTTTATGATTATGCAAATTAAGGAACAATTCTAATCTCTCTCCCAGAGTACTTTAATACAGGTCAAATGCCTCCTGAATGGTTTCTTTTACAAACTAAATATGCCCAAACTAATTCTCAATCAATTCTCATTCATCATTTTTTACCTCTTTTAGATGTTGTCTAGATTATAAATCACCTTCTTATATTATAGTTCCAGGTCAAAAATTTTCCAGATGCAATTGGTCTAGTGAAGAGTGGAGGGATAGTCATCTTCTTATTCTTAGAAGTCATCTCTCGCTTCATGCTGCTTGGGATAATATTATCTTTTTTTTTAAAGCTGTCACATAATATGGGACTTGCAGTTCTCTAAAATTTAATTCTCTATTCTTTTTTCCAGAAAGCTGTAGCTTAAATATTTCTTCTCATTCTCTATTGTGAGGTCAAGGTTTTGAACCAAAGTATAAGACTTTATATTTATGTCTATTGAATTTGATTTTCTTATTTTCAGCATAGTGCTTTAGCCTGTCAGGTTCATTTAGGATCATGGCTCTGTTGTCCAATGTACAGCTACCCCTCTTATTTTTATGTCATCCAAAAATTTAATGAGTATGCTTTCTATGCCTTTTATCTAAGTTATTGATAAGAATGTTTAATAGCATGTGTTTCACATTTGGATCCTGCTTACTCCCACAGTTCTGAAGAGCAGTACAAAGGGAAGCAGGCTTGTATTGGTCTGTGCTTAACGACTAGCTCCACAAAAGGGGAAAAAATGTACACAAGACACTTTTAAGTTTATTCCGTATTGTTAACATTTTCTTCATCACTTTCTTTAATTTAGCAATTTAACAAAACAATAAATCATGCCCTGATTTGTAGGTGTAAATGACCACACTAGAAATTTAAGCCATCTCTCTCCAGGCAGTAACACCCCATAGGGGTAGGGGTGAAGATGGGGTATAGTATAAGACAATTCTTCACATTATCTTAGATGTGGCACTGATGGCAAGATTCTTTTGCTTTTAAACCAATTAAGTAATCGATTGATTTGTGGAAACCTCAATGAGAATGTGATTCCTGTGTTTCATTTGATGATATTTTCTCAGGTTCTTGAAGTAGTTTTCAAGGAAAGTTGAATTTGAATGAGACTTTCCACATCATTTTTGCCAGAAGTTCAAATTGTTGATTTCCTCTACACTGTATGGTTATTGTGTAGCTTTTGCTCTGATCAGTTCATATAAATTTCCTCAAGTTTCTCTGTATTCTTCATAGTCATAATTTCCTGTAGTATAAGAAAAACACCATTATATTAACATACAGTTATTTCATTTATTCCATAATTATTGATCAATCAAATTGTTCCCAGATTTTGTTTGCCATCAAAAGTGCTGCTATAAATATTTTGTACTTATGGGGCATTTTCTACTGTTTTTAATCTCCTTGGCATATGTGCCCAACTATAGTATCCTTTGATCAAAGGATATGTAGAGTTTACTTAGCTTTCTAGTATAGTTCCAAATTGTTTTCCATAATAGTTGGATCAATTCACAATTCCATCAACAATGTATTAGTGTAACTATCTTCTAATGGATTCATTTTTCCCCTTTCTTCTCTTATGAGATGATAATGCTCATTAGTTCATATTCTAAATCAACATTGTTTTTGTTTATCATATTTTTCTCCTTGGCAAAGAGATTGTGCATTTGCTACCTGAGATGGTTTATAAGTCTCCTTTGTTCTTTTCCTTATGACAATTGATAAAGATTATTAATATGAACAAGGGCTTACAAACACATTTTGTCCTTTTATACCATTTTTCCTCCAGAGGTTTTATCATGACTAAATAGTAAGATTTAGATCTTACTATATAAGATTATCTTCAATGGTGAAGTCACATGGAAATATTTTGCTTAAAAATATAACAGAAGTGAAAAAAATTGAGTGCATGTTATGCTTAATCAACAAGTATTTATTAATGCCCAAGTGTGTGCCAGGCACTGTGAAAGGTTAGGCACTGGGGATACAAAGACAGAAATGAAGTAGTTCTCTCTTTGATGAACATATATTTTATAAGTTCTATTCTAATATTAATACTAGATTCTAATTCTAGATAAGTAATGAAACTAGATTTGATGTTTTTCTTTCTTATCATTTTTTGCATTGATTCTTACAGAAACTTTTACATGGTCCATCTTATAATTGGTGACATGCATTTTTGCTGAACCACAAGTTGAAGACTTGTGATCTTCTCTATCATAGAGATCTTGTCCCTTTGGTTTTTGTGGGGTAGAGTTATATTAGCCTATATTTGGTTTAAACCCACAATCTTGGATTACTATTACTATATTCTACCTAATTGAAATAATTGGCTCCATCTGAAAGAAAAGCAGTAAGTAATTCTACAAATGATTTAAAATATGGGATGTGTCAGAGAACATTAATAAGAGGACACAGCTATGAAAATATTGGTTGACCTACTGTAGGAATATAGTGAGTAATATGCTTTCATTCGCAGGTAACACATTCAGGGTTTGAAGATTATGATAATATGTCATCTATAAAACATTACTAAGATTTTTACATTCTCTGAGTCACATCTATGGCCTCTCAATGCCTTTAGAAAATTTTTAAATGTCATAGTAAGCTAAAAGGAAAGAAGCAATATTTCTACACAGTGAAATTCATAGTGTTTAAGATTTTACATAATATAGTATTCATTCTCAAACTCCTCATCTTAATTTTTTCACTATGAATATTTGTATCACTGCATAATTTTAGTATTCCTTTTCGGCAATAACCTGCTCAACTGTCTCTATGATCATGATCACTATTAGGTAATGTAATTTTGGCTTCTCTGGCATTTAAAAAGGAATAATTACTTCAGAAGATATCACAGTCCCATAAGACATGGGAGACATAATCTACTTCCCCCCCAACTTTCTGTTGGGAAAACTAACAGAACATAAACAAATACTCTATGCATGGGTCTTAAAGCTGGTGGAAAAGAAAAGAGCATAGAGTTCCTGGCTTCCATGATGGGCACAGCAAATAAGAGGTGCCAAAAATAGCAAAAAACAAACAAACAAACAAACAAAAAAACAACAACAACTTAGTCTTGCCACTTATAAAGATATAGGCAGTTAATCAGTAGAGGCTACCCTCACCCACAAGGTAGGGGACCCAATAGGCTCCATGATAGAACTGGACATGTCTAGGGGCAGTTAGGTGGCTTAGTGGATTGAGACCCAGGCCCAGAGAAGGAAGGACCAGGGTTCTAATGTGGCTGAGACTGAGCTGTCTAGCTGGCTGACCTGGGCATGTCACTTAACACCAATTGCCAAGTCCTTACTGCTCTTTCACCTTGAAACCAATACTTAGTATAGATTCTGAGGAAGAAGGTAAAGGTTTAAGAAAAATAAATGGGTATGTACAGAGAAATATGGATTATAGTAATGTCTAAAAGTGGATTTTTCTAAGAATTTTCTCATTTATTTCTCCTAATTATGCCAATTAAAGTTATTCCCCAATCTACCCTTATATTTGTTGGGGTGGTCACTAAATACATAAATAATTTGAGGTGACTGATCTGATTTATGCTTAATTCTGGTATGTTCCAAAGGTTTCCTGTCATCAGTTTCCAAAGCTTTCATGTAGGAAGGGCTGACCAATGTAAACAATTTATTGATTTGATAAAATAATTAGTATGCCTTAAATATTTTGTAGAATTATCCCTAACTCTGAAGAGCAAAAATTGCACATTCATTTCTTCAACTATATTTTGAAAAGCTGAGTAAGAATTTTAGAAAAGCAATTAGTGTTTCTTAACTTATGAATAGGAATGTATCTGATCTTTGCCTTTAAATTTTCCCTTTGTTTCTGGTTTCTAATCCTTTGCCCTTTTCTCTGACTTTATCTCTCTATCTTTTTTGGAATCTCTCTTTCTCTGTCTTTTCTCCTCCCTTGTTTCCTAACTTGAGTACATCATTTTATGCTATTGTGCTTAAAAAACTTGGCTACTGGGTCCCTGAAATGAATAAAAAATGTAATCCTCACTGCACCCATTGTACATTCTCATTTGTTTTTGCTGTATCGATTTATCAACAGAGGGAAATTACTTGCTGGAAGAGAGGATACCAGTCAGAATGACATTTATTTCATAGTACAAGGAGGCTCTCCAGCGTGTTTCCATGTAACCCAGATATTGGAGCTGTAAAAGGGCTTGTAACAAGGTTTAGTGCTATGATTAGATCGTGTGGAGCACCTTGCTTTCATAACAACAGGCACTCAGTTGGAGCCAAGGCCTCAGGTGATGGTCATCTCTCTCTCTCTCTCTCTCTCTCTCTCTCTCTCTC
>NW_025354618.1:0-3659 GCF_016433145.1 Gracilinanus agilis | reverse complement strand
AAGGAAGGGAGGGAGGAAGGAAGGAAGGATATGTGGATATAACCAGCAGGTGGTGCTGCTTGGTAGTATTTCCTGTGTAAGTAAAGGAATTTTTGGTTTAGTCATTCCTTCCATACCATACTTCTCTCCTTCCAATGGGTGGAACTACTCCTGAATCTCTGCCCTCTTTCTCTATTGGGTATGCTTGTGGAGAAAAAGATGGGAAGAGAATGTGGTACACATATATCATTCCCCTCATGAGACCATCCTAGCTACCTGGCTCACTTTAGCCTATGGGCAGAAAACTTCAGTTTCAGTTTAAATTCTACCTTTTGGAAAATTTATAAAAAATGATGAATAAAAATAATTGAAATTCTGTTTTACTCAGACCTCCTTAGGTAAATTAGCATTTTACCTGCTTTCTCTGTCATCTCCAGCCACTATTTTTATCTTTTTTAAGTTTCAAATTTGTAAATAAATACATTACAAATCACAAAGAATTGATGAATAGTCATAATTTTACAAAGGCAAGTTAACTTTTTATGAGCATGAATTAAATCAGCAAATAATTTAAAATAACATAAAAATTTAGGATTTAATACTCTTGTTCTCTTAAGGGAGAAATAAAAAAAAATCAGACTGCTCTCAAGGGGTTTCCATTCTGCTGAGGACAGAGTATATAAAGGAGCCAGATAAATGCTAGGTAATTTCACAATAGCTAGGAGAATAGTTCCAGCTCTGAGAGTTTTAATTTTGTTCTTACAGGAAGCCCTCCTTCCTAAGGAAGTAGGTGCTTCTTGTTTTATTTCTCTGACAACTTGCTCTGACAGTGACAGGCAGAATAAGGCAGAGGAGTCAGAATTCTACCATAAAGTAGGGAACAAAAAGTGCTTGGAAATCTTGAAGGTTGGCAGGTATTCTTGCAGTCCTCTACCCTATCCCCATTCTCTGGCATTTTAGGTGTCTTGGTAAACTGAAACCTTTAAGAATTGCATTTCGGAATAAGATTCAAAAACAAAAAGATGGGAAGAACAAAACAACTCTATCCCTTTTCCAAAGTGTAATTTTATATCAGCTCTGTCTTCATTTGGATCCAAAATGTGGAATTGCACTTAGAGGTCTCCTGGAAGAGGCTCAGAGAGAAATGGTACTTGATTTGAAATTCAGATGCAGGACTAATGTTCATCACCTGTGTTTTGACAGGAATGCTATAGTCTCCTCAAAGCTCCCATCCAAAGCCTGAAACTGGCTCAAGGGGAACAGAATTCACTCAACTGTGAAAAGCTCTCCAGCTGACACTGAGAAAAGTTAAGACTGTTGCCTTAAGAGGCTTTTAACTACTAAAGTGTAATGTCCATGAGGGCAAGATTTCATTTGTAAAGGCATAAAGCATTCCATATCTGTGGTAACAACTAGCCATCTCTTTAAACATTTAAAAAAAAACACAGAAAACTATTTTCTCTCCTCCCACTCCCACTCCATTGAAAAAAAGAAAAAAAACCCTATAACAAATACTTATATTTAGAAAACAAATTCCCTCAAAAACTAAATGCAAAAACAGTGACTATCTCTACATTTTCAATGTCCCCCAGTTCTTAGCACCATACTATCTATATATAGAGAGAACTGACTATATACTTCCAAACAATGTTTCATGAATTGAATCAATAGTTTGCTTTATTTCTTAAATGGTTTATTTTTATCTCCTTTTTTTAAGTAACCTTTTTTTGCAAATACTCTATCTCTTCTCCTACCCACTCACTACCCAAAGAGCAATATTCCTTGTAAAAAAAGAATAAAAAGAGAGAATAAAAGCAGTTTAGGAAGACTTACAAACACATCAAGTCTTTTCTAGTATATGTAGTGCTCCACTTCCATAGCCCCCACACTCTGCAAAGGAAAGAGAGACACATTTTCTCTCCTCTATCTCTTTGTAGTTTATTTATTTTTTTTTGTATTTACAAGACAAATGACAAATTACTTTGACTCTGAGAGGTGTCTTTTGTTAAAAATCAAAATGGTCAAGTAAAACAGTGATATAATTTGTAAAAGCATATGGCATTCCATTTTTGTGGCACCACTCATTTCTCTATTAAAAAAAAAAGAATTAAAAAACTCCAGAAAACTATTTTCTCTCCTCCTACTCCCATTCCACTGGAAAAAAAAGAGAAAAAAAATCTGCTATTACAAATTTTTACAGATAGACAAAACAAATTTCCTCAAAGACCTTATGCAAAAAGTGCATTTCTAACATTTGTACCCTAAATCTTGCTGTACCTTTATTTTTTTTATCTTTTTAAAAATTTTTCTCTATAACCTTCTGTCATGGCTAGTTAGCATGACATCATTGGTTTACATTACTGGTCTTTTGGAATCATAAGCTGGCAAGTTAATAGATGGAGTATAGAGATTAGAATTTCAATGGTTTGGGAAACTCCCAGGTGAGGGCACTCCTACCAAGGAAGATAGCAACTTCTCTGAAACATGGCGGTAAGAGCACCAAAGGGCTCTGAGAAGGGACATATCTTAGCCCAGGGACATGTAGACATTCAGTGTCAGAGTGAGGATTTGACCCCAGCTCCTCTTGGCTTGTAGACTGGCTCTCTGCTCACTGTGCAAAACTGCTTCTATCCAGAGACTTAAAATTAGAAGCTAGTAGAAGGTGTCTCTGGATGAGCTTCTCCCCACCTCACTCCTCTCTTCCAGTATCCTGGGATCTTTGGGTGGAAAATTTTTCTGCTTCTCACAACACAGATCAGTTCATGGAACATCAAAGCATCTTCCAAACAGAAGAACATTTTCCTTCCAGAGGAATGCCCAAAATGTATTAGAAAGACTCCTGCCTAACCTTTGCTGTAGTTTTATAGACCACAATTATTTTTGATTTCTCCAGCATAAAATCTACTGGTGTGTGCTGGATTCTAAGTTACAGGCTATTAGGTTCTTTATAGTTTCAAGGAAACTGACCTTCCTTGGATCATAGAATTTTAGAGCTAGTAGGAACTTGGTGTATCTTGTGGGGTGGGAACAAGCACCTGATCTTTGTCAGCAAATAGATTCCTTTAGGCTACTGAGGTACCATTATGGTGCCTCTCCTGGGATTGCAGTACATGCTAATTTGCCAACCTTTTAGTCTGATGCCTCTCAATTTCTTTTTCTCCCTTTTTAATTATGTTTTCCCTCAATTACATGTCGATATAATTTTTAATCATTTTCTGACATTTTGTAATCCATACTGTCTCCCTCTCTCCCTCTTCCCTCCCCACTGGAGATGGTAGGTAATATGATATAGTTGTACATGTGCTATCTGTCATACAATACATATTTCCCTGTTTGTCATGTTGTGAAAGAAGGCACATATTGTTTATATAAGAAAAAAATCATGAAAGAAATAAAGTGAATAATGGTTTATTTTCATTCTGCATTCAGAATTTTTTCTCCTTTTTGGAAACCAGAAACTCTCTTTTGGAGGGATTATATTTTATTCCTTTGTCAGAGTAAGTTTCTCTGTGGGCACAGTGAATTTTGTATGGAAAGGTGAGCATTTCATACCATCTACTCCCTCCTATGTCATAGAGGGGGAAGAAAGGGAAAGAGGGGGAAAAAAGGGAAAGGAAAAAGGATGTGGAAAGGTTGGAGGGGAGAGAGAGAGAGAGAGAGAGAGAGAGAGAGAGAGAGAG
>NW_025354617.1:0-2144 GCF_016433145.1 Gracilinanus agilis | reverse complement strand
TCCCTCCGTCCCTCCCTCTCTCTCTCTCTCTCTCTCTCTCTCTCTCTCTCTCTCTCTCTCTCTCTCTTTCTGTCTTTTTTTCTCTCTTTCTCCTCTCTCTTCCCCTCCCTTCCTGTGTCTCTCTGTTTCTCCCTCTTTTTTCCTCTCTCCCCTCTCTCTCTCTCCCCCCCATTCTCTCTCCCTCTCTCCCTCTTCTCTCCCTCCTCTCTTTCTCTATCCCTCCCCCTCTTCTCTCTCTCTCTTCTTCCCTTCCTATGTCTCTCTCTTGGCTCCAACCCTTCATAGAGACTGAATTCTGACCTTACTCTGAGTTGTCTTCAGCCTTTAGAGTATTTAGGAGGCTAGGGAGTGGTGACAGAAGATGTTAAGGCTGAGATCAGCTAATCTGGGGTGTCTAACCTACCTTACAGAGAAGTCGTAATTGGATTGGACGAGACGTGTATGCGGCAGTTTATAAACATCAGAATGCTATATAAATGTCAGTTATTATTTTTAATATGACCTAGAACCCTAAGAAAAGTGTTGCTTTCCTTTGTACTCCTGTCTGAACATCTCTTATCTCAGCATCTAGACGCTGGAGTGATCCACACCTCAAGGAGACAGTGATGGATCCTATGAGCTTCAGTGCTGGCACTGTGGTAATTCTTCACCACAGGACTATGGGGGAACACATGGTCTGGAGGCATGAGTGACCTCTGTCCTGACTCAACCCCCAAGGACATCTAGACTCAACGCCAGATTTAGTCCATTCATCTCAAACTAGTCAGACCTCGACAGCTGGAAGCTTCAGCAAAGACCAGGAACTCAGGGCAAAAGCTTTGTTGGCTCCAGGTTCTCTCCCTGAATGTCATTTTTCAGGTCTTGGACAACAGTTCTTGCCAAGATCAGGGTTTTACAGCCAGTTTTTTCCATTCTTATCTCCCACCTCCCTGACTCCAGTGAAAACTTCCGTCCTGAAAAATTGTCCTTGGGATGAAAGCAAGAGCAGAATTGAGGCAGCCGCAGACTAGGCTATCAGTGTCCCAGTACCACCCCAACATTCATTCTTTCACTAACTTTCTGCTCCCCTCCAGTTCAGCAACTCCATTTGTAAACCCAGAGAGCAAGTAGAAGAGGCCTGAGACCTCAGCATTTTTCCTAGGTCTCTCCATGTGCAGGATAAAGCCTCCCTTCTCAACCTTTATTCACATTTTTGATTTCTCTGCTGAATGCAGGGCAAGACTCCTGAAGATTGCCCAGTAGTCTATGATCCCCAGAATCATTGTTCTGAAGGGAGTTCAGAGGCCATCTAACCCAACCTGTACCTGATTAAGAATCCTATCTACTGGGGGCAGCTGGGTGGCTCAGTGGATTGAGAGCCAGGCTCAGAGACCAGAGGTCCTAGGTTCAAATTTGGCCTCAGACACTCTAGCTGTAAGACCCCGGGCAAGTCACTTAACCCCCATTGCCTAGCCCATACCGCTCTCTTGCCTTGGAACCCATATACAGAATTGGTTTCAGATTTGAACCTAGGACCTCCCAACTCCAGGCCTGGCTCTCAATCCACTGAGCCACCCAGTTGCACCCCCCCAACCACCATTTAAAAAAAAAAAAAGAATCTCACCTATCACATCCTTAGCTTTTGCTTTAAGAGGCTTAATGGAGGAAGAAACTCCTATTTCCCAACAAAGTCCATTCCATTTTTTTAAAACTAATTGTTAAGGTTTCCCTTCACTTCAAGTCAGTATCTAACTCTCCTGAAATTTCCATTCTTTGTTCCAAATTCCATCCTCTGGGACCAAGCAGAGAAAGTCCAATGTCTTTACCACATAACAGCCCTTCCTCCTTTCACCCTTGCCAATATTTGAAGGCAGCTGTAATAAGTCTTCTCCAAATAAACTTTCCAGTTTTTTTTCAACTAATCATCATTTGGCATAAGCTAAGGGCTATCATTGCCTTTGTTGTCTTTCTTTAGACTCTCACCAACATACAAAAAAAGTCCTTCTTAAAAATGTGACCTGAGTGTTTTGCGTGATAATACATGTATAACCCAGATCAAATTGCTTGTCAGCTCTGGGAGGAAGGAGGGAAGGAGGGAGGGAGACAATATAGATCATATGACTTTGGAAAACTTATGTAGAAATTTTTTATTAAAATACAATTTT
>NW_025354616.1:0-8297 GCF_016433145.1 Gracilinanus agilis | reverse complement strand
AACTAAGAACAGCTGGCTCACGTGGCCCTCCCAGCTGGAGGGGGCGGGGCAGAGGTGGGGCGGAGCCACCCGCCGCCCCAGGCCCCGCATTCCTATTGGCTGGCCGGCCCAGACGCCGAGGAGGGGGGCTGGGAAGGCCCCAGCGCCCCCCCCACTCCCCTTGGCTTGGCCGGCCACGGGCGGCCCCGCCTTTTCTGGGAATTCGGCGTAACTTGGAACCTCTCCTCGGGCCGCCCTGCCCGGCTGGGGACGCTTCCCCGAGAGGCCGCGGGGCAGCGGGGAGCCCCGCACTCTCGGGCCTGCCTCGGTTTCCCCCCGGGCGACTTCGGCTCCCCTGGAGGACAGCGGCGGCAGCTTCCAGCCGGCGCCATCTCTGACTCACCGTCCCCCGAATCTAAGGAAGCCGGGCCTGGCCCAGAGGGCGCCCCCCAAAGAGAGGGGGGAAAGGGGCGGCCCGGGGCGGGTACCTGCCCTTTTCTCCGCTCTCCTGGGAGGGCGGCGCTACCACAGAGCACCAAACTGAGGCCCCAAACCGGTACTTCACGAGGGACCTCCCAGCGAGGGTCCTCTGAGGCCTCCCCCCCCCCCCCAGACAAGGGCCCAGAGCAGGCCGCCCAGCCCCAGGCAGGGGTCTCACCTAAGAGCCAAGTGCCCAGGACGGGCTCCACCAAGGGGCTCCTGCCCGTTCAGGGAGGCCCCCCTCCGGGCTGGAAGGCGGGAGGCCCCTGCCTGGCCGACGGCTGCAGCTCTTCCCCCGGTGCCCGCCCCCCCCTCCCCACAGAGCACTGAGCTGCCTTTGAGCCTGGCTGCCCCACCAAAGGCAAACACATGCCTGTGGTTGGAGCCTCCTGGCAGGGCCTCCCCGCAGCCCCCCGAACCCCGTCCTCAGGGCCAAGGAGGCCCCTAGAAGAGGGCAGAGTCTCCCCGCCAGCCTGGGAAGCCACCTCTGCCCGCCAGGAGACCCAGAGCCCAGGGAGGGAAGCCGGGGTCCTCTGGCATCCCCAGGGGCGGCCTGTTGAGGAAAGCCTGGAGGGCTCAGCCCTGCGGGACCCCCAGGGCAGAGGAAAGGGCCTCTGGGGCCAGCCGGGACAGTCTGGGCGGCCTCTCCTGCTGGGGCCAGCGGGCATCGAGGCCCTCTTGCTTGTGGCCAGCTGATGGCGGCCTCTTTGCAATGGCCCCCCGCCCACATCCACAGGCCCAGGACATCCCAGGGGGCATCAGGGAGCATTCCCTTCCGGCCCGGGGCTGCCCAGGCGGCAGAGGGCCTTCCCTTGGTTAGGGAAGAGGAGGGGGGAGCAACACGCCAAGGGGCTCGAGGGTGCCCACCACAGTATAGATGCCCAGGCCCTCAAACTCGGCCCCAAACCTAGAACATGGGGGCAGCTTATGCCAGGCTCTGACCCTCCTGGGGTCCCTGCCCATTCCCCACACCTCCGAGCGGTCCCCATTAAGCCGATGACTTCCCTCTATCTCCTGCCTGGGAAATCTTGGGTGGCACAGGAGCCCCCCACTGGTGCTGCTCTAATCCCTGCATGCCCTGCTCCATGCCCAGCTGCATGCCATCTCCCCTCTGTAACCGGACGCCCGGCTGGAGCCAGGAGACACCATAGAAATGCAGCTTCTCTCCGAGGCCCGGGCACCACTGCCCGCCCCGTGCCAAGGAGACACAGACACGAACAAGGGACGAGGTTAAAGTCCCTGAGAGCCTCCGCTGGATCTCCTCCAGCTGGTCCAGAATCACAGAGCAGGGAAACTCGGTAAATGCGAGTGGGTGTTACTCCAGAGCCAGCCGAGGGCACAGGGGTCCTCCTTCCAGCCTCCCCACGCTCGCTGCCCGCTTCGGAGCTCTCTTTCTGCCCCTCCTTCCCCCTTGCCCAGTGGCCCATCCACCCAAGGGGCACGTGTCTGTGTTCGAGGGACCTACTATGTGACAGGCACTGGGCCAGATCCTGCAACGGGACGACGGTGCTCACCAGGGAAGGAGTCCCAGGGCCCCACCTGCCCACTGCGTGGCCGGGAACACTGAGGCTCCGATGAAGGTGGGCAGAAGGAGGAAAAAGTGTCTACCAGGCAGATGTAAGCGACAGTGGCAGGGGGCACCGGAGTGGGCATTGGGCAAGAACTCTAAGGGGCCGGCAGAGCCCCCCCATGCCAGAGTCCACCGAGGAGGAGGCTGGGGAAGGTCCTCCCCAGGTGGGGGGCCTCATGGGCCGGCACTTAAGAGAAGCTTGAGGCTTACTGCCCAGGAGCCTGGAAAGCCGCCTCTAGCAGGTCCTGTGCCAGGAGGGGGTCCCCCATTCTCCAGGGAGCACATCAGGGTCTAAGTGGCCTGTCCCGCCTGCCCGCCTTCTGCCCCACTTCTTCAGGGTGCCAGGGGAGCCGTGCCAGGCTCTGTCCCCTGCTCAGGTGCCCAAGGCTCCCCGATCTCCAAGGAATCCAATGGAAAGGGTCAGGCTAAGGCCTTGGGGCCCCACACGCTTGCCAGCTTGCCTGTACTCTGAGCCTCTGCCCTGCCCTACCATTGGGGAGCGCTGGTCACGGACAGCCTGCACCCCCACCTCACCGGAGGCAGAAATAGGCCTGTTCCTGCTGCCCCCTCTTCTAGGAAGCCTGCCTGCAATGCCCCCTCCCCCTGCTCTGACTCTGCTCCTAGCCTGCCTCAGTCTTCCCACACAGCCCAGGCTGGCCCTGGGCACTCGGGGCCCTAAGAAGAGGGTCCTGCCAGCGGCGACCCCCTCCCCATGCTCAAAGCCTGTGACCCCCCCTCCATCCCCAGCCTCTCTGCCCACGCGGGCCCAGATCCACGAGGACGAGGCTTCCCTACTGGCAGAAGGGGGGACCCTGGCCCCTTGGAGGCTGCCAGCCCACCCCGGGAGGGCTCTGGCTCAGGAGTGACCAGGCAGAACCAGGAAGGGGCCACAGACAAAGGGGCGCCGGCCCCCACAGTGGAGGGCACTTCGGGGGGGCTCGACCCGCCGCAGAGGAGTCTGGGCTCTCGGTGAACAGCCAGCCTGCACGGCCCCTCTGCCAGGGCCAGGGCAGCCCCCTGAGTTCTGGGCAAGCTGAGGGTCAGCGGGCACAGGGTCCACAGAAGGGGATACAGGGAAGGAGAGGGGAGGGGCAGCCCTCTAGACCCCCAGGGGCAAAGGCCCTGGATTAGGTGCCTGGAGGCTGGGCCCCTGACTTTCTGGGCTCCTCTGGAAATGGGGGGAGGGGAGAGAAAGCGGCCCCCTTCTAGTCCCAAAGTCTCCGATTCCAGTCCCAGAATTCCTCTTTGGGGGGAGGAGATGCTCCCAGACACAAGCCGCCCCCCCTCCCGGATGGGGGGGGATCGGAAGCCCATTCCCAGGCAGGGCTGAGAATCCCGTGGGGGAGGGGAGCTCACAAGGCTGCCCCCCCCAGTGGTTTAGCCTTTTCCAGGACCCCAAATCCCCGGAGCAGGCGGGTGGGTGGGCAGCGCGCAGCAGATGGCGGGGCTAAGGCCAGCCTGAGCCCCAGATCCTTCCTGCCGGGCCCTCGTCTCCAGGGACTCTCCCGCCCTGCCCTGCCCTGCCCAGGGCCCCCCAAGAACGGCCTGGGGCTGGCAGTCGAGGAGAAGCGCTGCCAGGGGCAGGGGCGCCTCACAAAGGCTCCTCCGGATCTCTTGGGGGAGGGCTCCTGCCCCCCACCCAGGCCAATCGCTGCCAGTCTCAGAGCCCCGCCCCCCAGCGCAGTGCCCCCTTCCTGCCCCCCCATCTGAGGCCAGTTAGAGGGAGACGGCTCAGGGGCTGGAGGCAGGGGGCTGGCCGGGATGACGACCCCTGGGAGACTTGGAGTCCTCTCTACTGGTCCTTGGGGACGCAGGCCCAGGTCCCCGAGCCCCCGCAGAGGATGCAAATAACTGGGACACCGGCGCGGTCCCGCCGCTTCCCTCCCTGAGCCTCCGCGCTCCCGTGGTCCAGCCCAGAAAGTTTCCCTCAAGTCCTGAGGCCAAAAGCGGACCGTGGCCCCATAGGCGCTCGGCATGGAACAAGTTCCAGCCACCGAGCGCATTCCGGGCAGCGGTGCCTCCACCAGTTGCACAGTCCAGGGCCACGGGCTTCCCAGAACGAAAGAGCTAGCTACCTACGCGCAGGCGGCGGTGGCGGTGGCGGCTGCGGCTCCGGCTCGGGCTCTGCTCGGGCTCCAAGTGCCGCCGCCAAAGCAGCAGCCGCAGGCGCCGCCGCCACCTCCTCCCAGCTGTCACTCAAAGCGCGCGCGAGCAGCTCCCGGACGCCCTCCTGAGACTTCTGGCCCGAGCGAGCCGCCGTAGGGGCGGACAGAACCATAGCTATTGTGGGGGGGGAGGCCGGGCCGCGCCCCGCCGCCTTGTACTTGTACCGAGGTTTCTCGGGGCCCCGCGGCCCGACAGAGACCCCGGAGGAGGAGGGCGAGGCGGAAGGGTTCGGCTTTCCCGGAGGCCTGGGGCGAACGCGGGGGGAGGAGCCGGCCCGAGTATTTTCCGGACTCCCCCATAAATGGCAGTCGTGGCGGCCGGGCCGGGACTTCGGCGCCGGAAGCGGAAGTGGGGAGAAGAGGAGGCGGGGAGGCTGAGCGGACTGCGGAGTTCTCGGAGTGAGCTGCCGCTGCCTGTGTCTCCGCGTCTTCGCCGTCGCCATGATCATCCCGGTGCGCTGCTTCACGTGCGGCAAGATCGTGGGCAACAAGTGGGAGGCCTACCTGGGCCTTCTGCAAGCCGAGTATACTGAGGGGTACGTGCCCGGCGCCGAGCCTTTGTGTGTACTGGGCGGCCGCCTTGCGCGCTGAGCCGTAGGGGGGGCGGGGCGCACCTCTGCCTCCTCGTCTCTCGCATGGCCGAGGGTCTGGGGGAAAGGGGAGAGGGGCGGCGGCGGCTCGGAGCGGCCGGCCTCCCCTCACCTCCGGCCCCATGTCTCCGCAGAGACGCCCTAGACGCGCTTGGCCTGAAGCGCTACTGCTGCCGCCGGATGCTGCTGGCGCACGTGGATCTGATCGAGAAGCTGCTGAACTACGCGCCGCTGGAGAAGTGACCTCGCAGGACCCTCCACCGGGCGTGCCGGCCCCGCAATAAACCGCTGCTCTGGTCGCCCCGCCCTGCCTTCTCTTCAGCCTCTTTGTGTGTGGGGGGGAAGTGGGGGGGAATCGGGGCCCAGCCTCAGTTTCCCTGCTTCTAAGAGGGTGGTGCTGGGGAGAACCCGCCCCCCACATCTACTCCAAGCCCTCATTGCATGGGGGGGGGGGAGAGCCCCAGGAGGACCGGGAGGCACCTACCTGTGCCAGAGACCAGGGGGAAGGGGCTGCCCTAAATTGAGGCAGGCCTAGCAGCTCCTCCCCCCACCCAAGCTTAGTTTCCCTCTGTGTGTGCAGACCCGTTTGTCCGGGAAAACTGGGTGGCTGCAAGGGTCTGGGGAGGGGGGCAGCCCCCCTGCTCAGGGTGGGCCTGGCCCAAGCTAGGCTCTGGCTTCTCCCCAGCCTCGGTGTGCCCCTCCATCCAGCTGGCCTTGGTCCATGCACTGAGGCGGGATGGTGACCCTCTGCTGTTGTGGGAAGGCCCCAAGTTAGGAGCGGGTCTGCCCCAAGAATGGGAGCCCCAAAACTATCTTTAGCCCAGAAGAGTGAAAGGTTTTAATTGAAGAAGGAAAGTCAAGGGGAGCCCCTTGCTCCGCCCCCAACAGGTGAACCGGCCTGGGCCGTCTCAGGCTCAGCTGGGTGCAGCTCCTCCTGCGGCCACTCTCCAGTGGCGGATGGCCACAGCTGAACTCGGCCACTGGCCTCAGAGCTTCCACCTCGAGTGGCCCATCTTCCCTTTGCCCCTCCAGCTAGTCACGAAGACCGAATATCAGACTGCGACGTGTTGGAAACGGCTTCGTGCGTGCGTGCCGGCCGTCCAGGCTGCTCTTGGAAACTGCATGGGCCCAAGGAGCCTCTTGCATGGCTGGTGGCTCTGCTCACACAGACAGAAGTCGCCGACAAAAGCAAATGAGCCAGTTTCCTGCTGCCTCGGCTCCTTTTCTCTGCGATGGGTCTCCAGGCCTTCCAGCCCCACCACTGACTTTGCCTGCCAACTGCACCTGACTGGGATTTCCGATCCAGACACCTGCCTGGAGGCAGGAAGAGACTGACTGACCGAGTGCGCAGGGAGTTAAACTCCCACCAACCCGCCTTCCCTCCATCCCTGCTGGCTCGCCTGAGAGATAAGGAAGAGGCTCCTGGTTGCTTTAAACATTGGGAATAGCATCAGAGCCTCCGTGTCCAGCAGATGACAACGTCCTGAACCCTGAGCTTGCCACTTGCTTCACGATCCACATAAATGTCACTCCATCAAGCATCGCTTTTCCTTGACTGCCACACATCGCAGTGCTTCATTGGCCCATAATCACTTCTTAGTTGCTTGTTGGGTGCATACGGCCTCCTCTGCCTTCAGCCATACCAAGGCCCCTCCTGACAAAGCGGCTGGGCTCGAGGGTGACTCATGGGGGGGGCTGTTCCCTAGGGCACCTTCCTCACTATAATGTCTGACCGTACCCTCCCCAGTCAAGAGATGAGGGAAACAGGGAGGCCCCCATGTTGATCCAACCAGCCTGACCCTAGGGGGCGGCTCCATTCCCCCTCTGCCCAGAAGCCCTCTCTCCCTCCTGTCTGGGTCTCTAAAAGGTTCACCATCATTGGCCTAGGGCCTCGGCCTGCTCCTGAGGTGATGTAGGGCTTAAAGGAGTGCCAACATGTGCTGTGGGAGAGGCCCCACACTGGGGGCAGGGTGTCGCCCCAAGAACGGGAAGCAAACTCCACTCAATCCAGGAATACAAAAGAATTTTATTTCAAGCTTTTAAGATGGTGTCGTGGCAGAACAGCCGATGGGGAAGCCGAGGTGGGGGTGGGGGCTGCGTGTTTACTGAGGGTCTGCTGGGGCTCCTCCACCTTTTCCCAGAATAGCCATGTTGGGGAGTCCGACACACCAGAGAGGGAATGAGGGGTGTGGGCAGATTGGGGAGTCCCCCTTGGTGCCTGCGTCCCACCTACCATCCCCAGGCCGAGTAGGAGAGGTCCTGTGGGAGGGGGAAGGAGGGGTAGATCGGGCAACCACTGGAGGCCGCTGGGAAGGGGAAATGGGCCACAGAAGTGATTAAAGACCGGCTGGCCAGCCGAGTGACACAAGACCCAGAATGCTCCACTCACTGATCGCTCGGCTCCTGGGCACCCTGCAGCAGGTGCTCATAGACCCACAGACCGTCAGCCTGGCAGAACCAACCTTTCCCCACCCCACCCGCAGGGGCCTGGCATTCCTGTGTCGGGGAGACCCCCCCAGCCACGCTGCTCCGTCCCCCCAAGAACGGGCTAAGCCGATGGTGGCCAAAAGGAGGCTTTAATGAACCGTCTCAGAGAGAGAGACTGCTCGATCCAACCCCCTCCCAATAGCTACCCAGTGGGGGACCTGGCCAAGCCTGGGGCCTCCCCGGGGCGCATACAGTCAATGGAGTCGAGAGACCCTCAAGGCACTTGAATCCCTGCTGGGGTCACAGGCACCTCCAGCCAAAGGGCTTCCTGAAAAAGGCAACCCTTCTGCCCACTGAGGCGGAGGGAGCGCGGCCAGCTTCCACTGTCTGGAGGCCGTGTCCTGGGGGAGGGGAGGGTTCTGGGCAGCCTAGGAGGACTTGGGCACGGGCAGCCCTGACGCCCCCTCAGCAGTCAGCCTTGGCGCAAGTAGCTCGGGTATAAAAGGGAAAGAAAGCCGGCAATAAGTTAGCGGAGAGGCGGCCCGCTGCCCCGGCGGGCACTAGTAGTGCTCCAGCTTCAGGCTTTTGTACAGGCAGCAGGTGACAATCATCCCAAAGATCTGGGGAGAAGCCAGAGGAGGGAGGTTGTGGGGGCTGCCGGATTGCGTCCCGCCCTGCCCAGCCCCCGCGCCGGCCGGCCCCTTACCTGGACACAGGCGATGCCCAGGCCGACGGCCCCGATGATGCGCAGGTGCTCCTGGATGAACCTCTCCAGCTTGGTGATGCAGCCGCCCTGCGGAGGGAAGCCTGAGGAGGAGGCCCCGAAGGCCGCCCGGCCCTGCCCTGCCCCGCTGCCGCCTGTGCCCCGCGGCCCCGCCTACCTCCACTTTGTAGATGTTGGACGCGTGGTCGCGCTGCCCGCAGCCCCTCACCACCGTCTTGCAGCAGCTGTCGGGGAACTTGCGGCCCTCGGCCTCCCCCGACCGGATCCACGCGCTCTCCTGCCAGTCCCGCGAGTTGTTGCTGCCGCAGCACTTGAACTGGGGAGGGGGCAGAGGGGAGGCCAGAGTGAGGGGGGGCCGGAGG
>NW_025354615.1:0-7286 GCF_016433145.1 Gracilinanus agilis | reverse complement strand
CCTTCCTTCCTTCCTTCCTTCCTTCCTTCCTTCCTTCCATCTTTTTCAAGTCCCTTACCAATTAGACACAGTAACAACAACAATAATAACATAGCGCCTTTAGCACTCCTTTCTCAATGATGCCTCGAAAAACTACTCCAGGTTTGAGGCAATCACCAGGCACCAAATCAAAGTCATTGCTTATGAACTTTCCCTCATGCGCTTCATTTTGGGTATCTATTCAGAAAAAAAATACAAATCAAAACTAAAAGACATCTAAATAAACAACACAATAATAGGATCATTGCATTTAAAGTTTTAAGGGACCTTAGAAGTCATCAAGTCCAATTCCTTCATTTTAGATATGAAGAAACTGAGGCAGAGAGAGGCTAAGTGATTGCCTAGAGTCTCCTTGCTAATAAGTGCGTGAGGCAGAATTTGAACTTAAATTCTCAATTCTAAGCCCAGAACTCTATCTACTCTGCCTCTTAGCATCCCTAATAAATATGCCCCCATGGACACATGGAATTTGTTGTTCCCCAGGTTCCTTGATCATGAATCCTGGGGGAGAACATAAAGGAAGAAAGTATGTATGGCCAAGGAATATCTGTGAAAGGACATGGCCTTGATGCTGCGAGGCTGTTAGAGTGCCCTCAGGTGTCACTAAACTCAGAGCTCGGAGTTCCCGGCTCCCATGTCTGCTCTCTCCTGGGTGTACCATTTCCCTGCTGGCTCCTGTCTTGTCTCTGGTCCGCACCACTGGCTTCCTAGGCTGCTCTCTGCTGCCATCTGCTGGCGCTCAGCTGCCATCTCCTAAGGTATGATAGCCCAGCTGAGTACTTTTAGTGCACTGTTGCTGAGGGTATGATTGGACATGTCTAGCTGAGAACAACCACCCCCAGCCCTGTCCTCTCCCCTCTTCCCCCCCAAAACCCCCAACCCCTAGATTAAGAAAAAATCCATTCTTTTGGATTTGGTGCTGATTTAAAGTTTGTGGTTCTAGACAATTAGCTCTTCTTCTTTTTCTTTTTTTTTTTGGTTTTAAAAAAAATTCCTTGCAAACTCCTATTTAACTCTTCATCTATATAATGGGAGCATTCTATAGCGCCCAAACCCATTTCATGATGTTCTACCAAAAAACTTTTTCCCATATTCTTTTTGATTTAATTTAATGAATGAAATATTCAGTTTATATTCATTAGATATCATGCTATATAGCAATATGATTATTAATACATATTAATTTAATTTAAACTGAGTGAGGATACAAGCTAATTAAAGGAAGGTTTATCGTCCCCTATTTTCCACATTCCTGCCTTTCCTTCTAATGAGTTAAAAAAACCCCTTTGATCTAGTATTCAGGCTAGCACATTCTCCCTACAATAATAACGGAATTTTACATAGCACTATACCATATGGGAAGCCCTGTATTCATATAATCTCCCTTGATCCTTCACAACACCCCAGGAGGGTAAGTACTCCAAATATTATTTCCCACATTAAAAACAAGGAGCCCGAGACTCAGAGAGAGGTTAAGAAATTACCATTATGTGATTAGTTATCCATGATGACACAGCTACCATGGGGTAAGAGACACTCAGACACTTGCTGTGTGACCCTGGGCAAGTCACTTAACCCTGTTTGCCTTCTCTATAAAATGAGCCAGGGGGAAGGAAATGGCAAACCACTCTAGGATCTCTGCCAAGAAAACCCCAATGGGGTCATAAAAACTGAAATGACTGAACAACCAGAAAAACATGGTTAAGAGATGAGATTTGAACCCATTTTTCTGCTTCCAGGGCAGAATTCTATCCATGGATTCAGGCTAGATAAGTCACCAAACCTCTAGGGGCTCTAGGCAGCTCTCTATGATTATAGATTGTCAAGAAGGTGCCAGCCTGGATAGGGAGATGGAAGTTCCTCATTTCTTCACTAGGAGTATCCAATTCAAACAGAAACAGCCTCCTGCAAGCTGAATATTGACTTAGAAAAGCACACGTTAAAACCATCTACGCCATGCTTTTTATTTATTTTGTTAAACATTTCCTAATTACTTTTGAATCTGATTCAGGCAGCATTCCCAGGGTTCCCTATTGTCTGTTGGATGTGAGTTTGATACTTCTTCCTTAGGCCAACGAAATCACAAATTTATCCTTATTCCCAGTCCAGCCTCAAATGTTGCATAATGCTTTAAGACACTTAAAAATGTTTAGTTGAATCATATTGAACAAGTTTGTTTTTGTTCAGTCATATTTGACTCTTTGTGAACCCCTCATTTGGGGTTTTCTTGGCAAAGACATTGGAGTGGTTTGTCATTCCTTCTCCAGCTCATTTGTATAAATTAGGAAACTGGAGCAAATAAAATCAAGTGCCTTGTCGAGGATCAGATTGCTAATAAGTGCCTGAGGCCAGATTTGAACTCAGGAAGATGAGTCTTCCTGATTCTAAGCCTGGCACTCTATCTACGGCATCACCTAGCTTCCCCCACCAAGAAGCCCTGGATCTCTTTTATTGCAAATTGCTAGCCTTGCTAATAAACTGATCATACTCTATAATTTGTGCCTCAGTTTCTCTTTATCAGAACACAAGTCACTTAATATCTCTTGGCCTCAGTCTCCTTATCTGCAAAATGGGAATAATAAGAGCACAATAAACCTCCAGGGATTATTGGGGAGATCAAATGATATGATTATTGTAAAAAGCACTTAGCATCGTGCCTGGCACATAGTAAATGCTATATAAATGTTAGCTATTAAAAGAACAGTATTAAAATATGAAGTTAGTTCATTTCTTAGCAACTCTATTTTTTTGCTCTATATTTTTTGCTCTATATTTTTCTTCTTTTTGACTATCGATCGATGGCTATTTTGAGCTCTATTTCAAACAAGGATTTAGGAACTTGGTATTATTCATTTAACTCCTTCCTATCTTATGTTCTAGAGGGGATGGAATAGAAATGAGCAAGATTCTAAATTTTTTTGTCAATGCCACAACGAAGGCAAGTAGACTGGTACGATAATATTTCTACAGGTTTTAGGAAGGTGACGGAATCTCTGGGGTCTTCTTGCCCAAGAGCACGCTGACCGGCTTTCAATTTTTCTGGACCTGTGGACCTAGCAGCTATTTACTAATTATCTCCAAGGGCAACGAGTAAGAGCGGCTTAAAAGCCTCCTAGAATTGGTCTGTGGCAATTAAAAGCTGGATGACTAAAAATGGAATTTTAGTGATATATAGCATCCAATTCTTCACTGAACCTGCCACTTAACAAAATTAAAAAGGATCGTCAAGTCAAGATGACAGCTCACATTCGCTCCGTCTATGAGGATCTATCATCTCGATTGTCTTCTCTGAAACTCAGAAGCACTTTACACTTGAATATTTTATCTTAAGATTAAATAAACTAAATTATAGGGAGGGTAAATGATTTTCCTGAGGTCAGACCAAAATAGAAAATGAAAACAATCCATTGAAGAACCACTAAACTAGAATGAGATGATTATTGGAGCCACTAAATGACAACCACTCCTTAACTTTCCACTGTTCTTTATAAGAAGAAGGAAGGTGGGGGATAGTGAGGTGGCTCAGTGGATGGAGAAGAGAGGAGGTCCTGGGTTCAAATCTGGCCTCAGACGCTTCTTAGCTGTGTGATCCTGGGCGAGTCACTTAACCTCCAATTGCCTAAGCCTAACTTGCTCTTTTGCTTTGGAACCAATACATAATAATTGATTCTAAGAAGAAAAGTAAGGGTTCAGAAAACCCAAGAAGAAAGTTATAATTAGGAGATCACTGAGTTGGGGTGTGCTGGGGCCAGCTTGAAAGAGGTTCATGAAGCTGATGGTTAAATTTTCTGTGAACTTTTATTCTTCAGAAATCAGCAAATGCTACAAATCTGGGCTTGATTTACTGTTTTGTTGATTACCAAGACTCGAGAAAGTGATGGAGAGCAGTAGTTAGGTGGCTCAGCAGACAGAGTGCTGGGTCTGGAGTTGGAAGCATCTAAATTCAAATTTGGCATCGGATACTTCCTAGTTGTTAGACCCTGGGCGAGTCACTTAATTCCAATTGCCTAGCTCTTACCTCTCTTCTGCCTTGGAACTAATACTTAGTATTAGTTATAAGATAGAAGAGAAGGTTAAAAAAAAAGGCAATGGAGAGAATGTTAATAATGCAGGTTAAATTTAAAAGTGGGTTGGGGGCATGTTTTCTTTAAATTGGTTGTTAAGCATTTACCAGCATGTTTTTGATAGTTCCAACAAATTTCTGACCAAATAAGGAATAAAGACAGGATTCATTTATCAGGTAAGAGGTTGGACTAGCTGATTTACCGGGTCCCATCTGACTGAGAAGTTCTCTTCCATTCTAAGTTTGCCCTTTCATATAAAAAATTTCTTGTTCTGTTCTCAAGTCTCTTTATTTCTTCTATTTTTTGAAAAACAAGAGTTTTCCTCTCTACTTCTTTGAATGACATATAGAATCATAGGACCAAGGGGAAGATAATGGACTTTCTGGCTGGTGCCATGAGAATATTAAGGCAAAATGAACCAAAGTGACCTTTTTTCTCATTAAATGTACAAATAACGTTCTCTACTGCCCTACTCTAGGGGCCATTCTATAAATAACCTGCTCATGTTCTCTTTCTAATATGGATCCATTTGTATTTCATTATTGGTGACAAAGCTTTGTAGAATTTCTTTATTTTTTTTAAACCCTTCCCTTCCATCTTGGAGTCAATACTGCCAAGGCAGAAGACTGGTAAGGGTAGGCAATGGGGGTCAAGTGACTTGCCCAGGGTCACACAGCTGGGAAGTGTCTGAGGTCAGATTTGAACCTCGGACTTCCTGTCTTTAGGCCTGGCTCTCAATCCACTGACCTATCCAGCTGCCCCCTTGAGGGATTTCTAAGATATTATGTTGACTGGAATCCATCAACTAAATATTTATTAAGTACATACTATATACAAGGCCGTTATTCTAGATAGTAGGGGAGCCACTCAGAGTGTGTGACTGACTAGTTACCCCCATGAATCTCAGAGCCTTGCTATAGGAAATAAGACCAGCTTAATGCTCCCGAGTGAATCAATGTTCACTATTGATGTCAGGTCGAGGAAAGCTTCCCTGAGAAGGTAGGACTTGGGTTGGTCTTTGGAGAAGAATTAAACAAGGAGAGAAAATGTGGAGTCTTTTCCAGCACATTTAAAGAGATGATGAATGAAGTATGTTTTGGAAGGCATTCAGTATACCATTTTGTCTAGAATAGTGGGCCTGCCAGGGCACACTTAAAAATAAGATCAAAGAGGTTGGTTGGGGTCAAACTGTGAAAGACTTTTAAGTGATTTGATAAGGGCTTTGGACTTTATCTTCTCTTCAGTTAAAAATAGGTGAAAAAATTTTTGAGTGGAGAGACCATCTGTGCAAAGTGATGTTGAAATGGGGTGGCGATAACGGGGACGGAAAGGAAAGGAGAAACAAAAGAGACTTTGAATGTGATTGACTTAATATGGGAGTAGAGAAATAAAAGAAGATAAAACAAAAGATGACATCATGGTTTTCTAGCATGGGCGGACTAGCTCAAAAATAAGGAATTCTGCATGGGAAACTATTTTCTTTTTAAAAGAATCATGAACTTGACAAACATTAATAGACCTGAAAATTTCTAAATACAAAAACCAGAAAATTATGTGAGACCATTTATCTTCATTATAAAAAACTGTTTTTTATGTCCCAAAATCTAAGTCATTCTTTTCTCTTCCCTCCACCCAAGAAGGCAGGTAATATGATATATATTATACATATTTTATCAAATAATACATATTTCCTTGTTTGTCATGTTATAAAACAGGATACATATAGTTTACACCAGAGAAAAATTCATGGAGTAAATAAAGTGAAGAATGGTATGTTTCAATTTGCATTCAGACTCTGAATTAAAGTACACAATAATTAAATATTAATTATATTAAATATTATAATTAAAACATAATACATTTAATATGGTAGTACTAATACCTCCTGCTTGTTTATGTTCCCTCTCCTGATCTTGCTTCTACTCTCTTCTGTATATTTTAAAAATGCTTCATTGATGCTATTTATTTTCTATTTTGGCTGCTTTTCCTACTAAATAAATTTACTTTCATCCCCGATCTGGGAAGAGAGAACCTGTCTTCCAGAGATAGAGAGGGATACCTTCCAAAGACAGGGTCAGGCTGAAATCATGAAGGTAGATTTCATTAGATTACTATATATTTTTTTATATCCCATCACCTTGTATGCATGCATATATGAGACCATTTTATCAGGTAAGCCTTATGCCCATCAGTGAGCCAATTAGTCTTACTAAGTACCTACTATGTGCCAGGCATTGTGCTAAATGCTGGGCATATAAAGAAAGACAAAACCAAACAAAGAACCCAGGCCCTTTTCTCACAGAGATGACAGGTCAATCATGCTATAAAATTTATCTAATAGCACAGAATAAATTGGAGACAACCATCAGATAACCAAGGTCAAGCATTAAGGAGAAGGTGGGACTTTGACTGAGACTTGAGAGAAGTCAGGAAGTCAAAGAGACGGAGGTGAGGATGGAGAGAGGTCCAGGCATGGGGGATGGCCAACGAAAGCACTCAGATACAGGAGACGATGGGGTGTCTTGTTCAGGGGACTAGCAATGAGGCCAGTGCAATAAAGGGTTGCAGAATGTAGGGAGTAAAGTGTAAGAAGCCTGGAAAAGCAAGGAGGGACCAGATGATGAAGGGCTGTAGGAGGAAAACAGGATTTTATATTTGCTCCTGGAGAGGGAGCTGCTGGGATGTACTGAATAGAAGGGCGAGATGGCCAGACCTCTCGGCTTTAGGAAGATCAGCCTAACAGCTAGGTGGAGGATAGACGAGAAAAGGGAGACCTGAGGCACGGAAGCCAGCCAGCACACTATTGCAAGGGTAGAGGGATGGATGACTGGAGGATGGGCTGCTCTGGGTGAGGATAGAAAGCTCACCCTTCAGGGAAATAGAGGAAGTAATTTGAAGGTCAGTGGCAAGATATAGGGAGAATCTCAAAAGACCCACATCTCAAAAACTGGCAGTTTTCAACATCATTTTAATTGTGAAGGTTAGCTAGGAAAGCTACCACAAATTAAGAAAAAGGATATAGATATGTTTTCAGGTGAAGACAAGGGAGAATTCTGCAGCTGTCTGGAGTTCCTGAGCAAGTCCAGTTCAACCAATGTCTCTCTCCCTCTCTCCCTCTCACCCCATCTCCCCCTCTGTCTCTGTCTCTCCCTCTCTTCTCCTTCTCCTTCTCCTTCTCCTCCT
>NW_025354614.1:0-5688 GCF_016433145.1 Gracilinanus agilis | reverse complement strand
ATATATATATATAGATACACATATTCTGTATACATAAACCTACCATTTATTGTCTTGGAATTCACATGTTAGCACAAAGTCCCACACACTGTAATATTTAATGAATGTTTGTTGATTGATAGATTACTGGTTGTATAAACATACTTGTAGAATGGTTTTATATGTTATCTCTCCAACAGCATATCGTAGCCTGAGTTGTATACATTCTTAATTTACTTGGACTATCTTGAGTGGTTGGTAAGATTGCCAAGGTATTGTGTGATTTCCTTTGCAACATGGCTAATTTGGAAATATGTTTTGCATGACTTCATGTGTATAAATCATATCATATTGCTTGCCTTGCCATGAGGTAGGAGCTATGAGGGAAGGAGGGAGAGATTTTGAAATTCAAAACTTAAAAAAAACCCTAAATACTAAAAAATTACATGTAATTGGAAAATATTTAATAAAATAATAAAATATAGTTTAAAGAAAAATGGGAGATCACTGTATAGCGAAAATGAATAATTTGGAAATAGGTATCAAATGATAGCATGTGAGAAATCCAGTAGAATTGTTTGTCAGCTCTGGGAGTGGGGAGAGAGTAGGGGAGAGAAAGAAAATGAATCATGTAAACTTGGAAAAAAAATTAAATGGAAGAAAATGGTATCATTATACATAGAATTAATTCCTAAGTCCCATAATTTTAAAAAATTGTGTATATTAGTGTTCATAGAAGTTATGGCTAAGTGGAAAGAATTTGGATTTTGTGGCAGAGAATCTAGTCCTATTATTTGCTATTAGCACCCTTTTGACTTTAGGCAGATAACTTATTCTCCATAAGTCTTAATTATCTAATTTATGGTTTGAAATTTTGGTTAGCATATCTTGAGATCCTCTCTTAAATTTTAGTTTGAGATATTATTCTAGAGAGTGATAGTTATTACAAAAAAAAGCCACATTTTGAAAATACAGGAACTACTGCATTTGAAGCCTGCATAAGAAGACCACAAGTTTGGAGTAACAATTTTTCTTTCCTATGGGACTAATGTGTTTTGAATCTGTATTCAGTGGCTCAGAGCTCCACAATACAACAACAATTCCAAACTATGCCCATGGTAAAAACTTTTTTTTTTCAAGAGAGTAGTGGTTCAGAATGAATTATTGCCCAATTGAAGAAAGTAAAACCCTTAATAAAAATTAGGTTCCTAGGGCTTTGGAGACTCAAGATCCACATGCAGAAGTCTCAGAAAATGGAGACAAACTTTAGAGAAGAGTCTTTCTTTTTACATTTCTTTAGCAATACAGAACAATGTGACAGAAATTAAACTACTCAGTTAAATAATCATTTTTCTAACTCTAAGGTATGAAAAAGAACTGGAATATATTAAATAGGAGTTTGTGGTGCTCACCCTTCCCCAGATAGTCATCTTGCCCTGTCCCATTTATGGATACTTCATGTCTTGAATATGTTTCCTATCAATTTCTGAAAGAAGCCCTTTCTTTTCTTTAAGATCCAATTCATATATCATTTCTTTCCTCTTCCAAGAACTTGTCATTATCCTCTTCTAACTAAAGGTGAAAGTAATTTGCTATTACTCTCTCAAAATAAGTTCTCTGGGTCTCTGCTTTTCACTTTTCTTATTGATCCTATTTTTTATATATTTGTCCTTTCTCCCTCTAGATTACAAGCGCCATGAGGACAGGGGCTGTATTATATCTGTCTATGTGTTCTCAGCCCAGAACACTGCCTAGCATATATTAGGAATTTAAAGCATGGTTGTTGAATTTAATTCAGTAGAATTCCTTATTGAGAATAATTCCAGAAAGTATAAATGAGAATGGTGGTTCTTGAGATCACATATTTCAATGACCAAGTACTCAGGAAGTAGTAAACAATAAGATGATACAGATGGAAGCTAACAAAATCAAGATCATGGTAGACAAATCATGAACATGATTAGTCATTTAACCCTATGCTTGCCAACAACCTATTCCATTCCAAGCACTATACACAATTTAACCCCTAATGTCCTTAGTTTTTTTCCATTCTCAAATCTCCCAAATAAGTTCAAGAATTAATTAATCAAAAGCAAATGTTTAGTATGTGCCAGACCCTATGCTAAAACTGAAGGTATATATACAAATAATTAAATGATCCTTCCTATAAAGGACCTTATTTTCTCATAGGGAGATAACAACCACATAGCTAAGTATGTACAACAAAATAAAGATGATAGGGATCAGAACTGTGACTTATCTTGACATAAAGAACAACCGAATAAAGAAAATCCCTCTTCCAATTTACCATCTCTGCAATTTTTCACTTTACCAATTTGTATTAGGCAATGAGAGAGTAAGTGATTTACTGATGCTCGCACAAAGAGTAAATCTCTGAGGAACAAATCTAACCTACATCTTTCTGATGCCAAGGCCAGCTCCCTACATACTTTATCATACAAGCTATCTCTTGTAAAAAAGATATTACCAAGTAACTGATAATAATATAGGTTAGGAAGAAAGACTCTAATAGTTTAAAGGTCAGCAGATACGATATGGAAGGTGTTTTTTATCTATGTTTTGAAAGAAGAGGTAGAAGTGAGGAAGGAATAAATTCTAGACATTGGATATGGCCAGTGCAAAGACAAGGAGATGGGAGAGTGAGGAATGAAAGAAGGCAAGTTTAGATGGATCACCATAGATACAGGTAAATCACAGAGTAATGTAAAGTGAGGCTACTTTGGGGGTAGGTTGTAAAGAGTTAAAATCCAAAGAGTTTAATTCATCTGTGACTCAGTTATCTCATTTTAAAAATGGAGTTGGGCTAGATCAGTGATTCCCAAAGTGGGTGCCACCGCCCCCTGGTGGGTGCTGCATCGATCCAGGAAAGTGGTGATGGTCATAGGTGCATTTGGGAGTGGTGAATAAATGTAAGGGGGTGGTGATAGGATGTGACAGTGGGCACTAAGTAATATTTTTTCTGGAAAGGAGGCAGTAGGCCAAAAAAGTTTGGGAACCACTGGGCTAGATGATTTATTTTTTAAAGTTTTACTTTCTCTCTTAGTAACAACTCTAAGACAGTAAGCCAAGGGCTAGGAAAGTAACATTCAGTGACTCACCCAGTGATAACTAAGAAGTGTCTATAGTCACATTTTAATCCAGGCCCTCCTGATTCTGTGCCTAGTGCTTTGTCCACTGTGCCACTTTCCCATCCCCAGGAAAGATTTTTAAAAACACTTCCAAATGAACAGTTCAATGAACCTACCCTAAAAATCTTTGCTAAAAACTTTTGTCCCCATGTATACATTTTTAGTTTGAGATTAAATCTATTTAAACATATATGAAGTCAGAGAATATATGATTTTTGAGATCCTTTCTAATTCTAGGAGTTTGTAAATAATAGAGAATTCTAGTACTGTACTTCATTTAAGATTACCTGCACCCTATGATGATGAAGTTGTAAATATTCAATTCAGTTCTATGGAAGGTAGAATGGAGTCTTGGAAAAGAAAGGAAAATTATTTAATTATTCCCCTCTTCACAAACATGAACTTGAGGTATTAATATATAACTATGGTAATCTATTGTCTAAACTGGAGAACGAAATTATAAACCACTCAATATCTTTGCCAAGAAAACCCCAAATGGGTCAGGAAGACAGCAAGGTGGCACAGTGGAAAGACTGCTGGGTCAAGAGGTAGGAAGACTCATCTTTGTGAGTTCACATCTGCCCCCAGGCACTTACTAGCTGTGTAACCCTGGATAAATTGCTTACCCCTGTTTGGTTCAGTTTATTTATCTGTAAAGTGATATGGAGGAGGAAATGGCAAATCGCTCCACTATCTTTGCCAAGAAAACTCAAAATGTAGTCATAGAGAATCAAACACAATTGAAACAACTCAACAAAAGATCTATTATCTATTCCTATTGTAGAGAAATCAGGTTTTAAAAAACATCAAGCATACATCTTAAATTAATAATTAAGTTAATAACCAGACAGGTCCAAGAACTAGAAAAAAACAACACTATTATTTATTGATGATGTATAGTGGAGTTAAGCTTGTGACAACAGTTTGTCAATAATATGGAATGTCTGATTGAAAAAAGAATGGATAGTGTGCTATTTTATCTGCGATACTAAGGTAAATCATAACATAAAAGATGCCATGCATTTCATATGGTGTTGCTGTTGTGATTTACAAGAATATAGTATTTGTAATGAGGACAGTATACATCTATTTTTAAATTGTATGCCATTTCAATAACCACATCGTAATTAAGAGTGGTGTGTTTGAAGTACTGATTAATTTCAGGTAAAGATTTTCTAGTACACTAGAGACACAGGGCAGTTTTTACTATAATTAGACTTTGAATGCCAAGGTCATGATCAATAGGAGTTAAAAGACCATTTGTGAAAGCTTTATTTATGGAATTTATACAGATGATTAGATTTGTCTTTACTTTAAAAATGTCAAATAGTTGCATTTAAAAAAATTTCTGGTGGAATTCATTGTTAATACTATCATATCTTAATTATTTGATAAAGCAAAAGAAAGACTTTTATTTTCCATGCAATGAAAGACTGTTTGGATTTAGTTTGGCAAGTGTCAATTTAATTAATAATCAACCAAATGACATTGTAGATTTGCTTCAGATAGAAGTTCAATTTCTGCCATTGATTTTATATTATTGGACTGGATGTTGTCATCATTATTACTTTGTGGTATGCTTCAGGCAGAGTTTGAATTAACCAATGCCTCACAAGTACAGAGATTTTTCTTTTGTTTTTTTTTCCTACTAAATTTAGTAGACTTATTTGTAAGTGAGCTAAAACTTCATACTGTGATGGCAGGTAATTAAAAAAATTAAAAAGAGTACCTCTCACTTGGAATGTTGCATTAATTTTCTAGCTTGTTTCCTTTTCTCTAAGCTAGTGTACCCTTGCTCCAATTATATATATTATCAAACAAAAGCACATTAAGTGCCCCACCACCACCTTAAGACTGATAAGATAAGATAAGATAAGATACTGAAATTAACCTCCAGATTTAAGTGAATCAGGGGATTAAGTCCAGATCTTGTTGATGAAACTTCATGTTTACCTGAGTTAAAAACGCTGGGAAATGATCCAGTTGGACCTTGATGTGTGATCTGCAGAAAATGATGTGCAATAGAGATGCAGTGGAGTTAATATTAGAATCAACACTCTTCAATGAATATCCCTCTTGAAAAGTCTTACCTTGATATGGCTAAGTAAATGTTTTGTCAACAATAAGATCTTGTATAAGTGTTTCATTTTATTCCAGTGGCAAACCTAAACTACAAAAAGACAATCCTGAGTCAGGGCAAGTCTGCAACACATTCCCACCAGAGTAATATCACTTTACATAGTTCCAGGCCCATCTTTCTCCTATACAGAAAACTTTAATTCCCATCAGCTATAAAATGTCTTTTCACCTTAGTATCATAGATTCTTACAGATAGAAATCATTTAATAAATATTTGTTGAATTGAATAGAGCTTAAACCTGTAACTGAAACATTTTCTTAGTACACAATTATGCATGTATTAAATCTATGTTTATCCAGGTTTTTCCCCCTCCTTTCTAAAGTAAACAATTTCCTAAGTCTCAAGCAGTTGTGGCATTATACTGAAGGAAGTCAAACAAATGAATGTTATAGAGATGAGTTTCAATTTACTCTTTTTTAT
>NW_025354613.1:0-1155 GCF_016433145.1 Gracilinanus agilis | reverse complement strand
CCTTCTCCTCCTCCTCCTCCTCCTCCTCCTTCTTCTCTTCCTCCTCCTCCTCCTTCTTCTTCTCCTTCTTTTTTGAGAGTGGTTTTGATTTCTAGAAATGACTAAAAGGCATTCAGATCTGGTGAGTGAAGTGGGTAACAAATGTTACTCCACATCCCTATTTTTGATTTAAAACAATGTCTGACAATAAAGTAACGAGCCTGATGTTCTTATATCAGCATTTATTAACAATTTTGGTATTTATTTAATCTACTATTTTAGTAATGCCATTAATGCTGCCAACAGGGTGCCAGGTACTATTCAAAGTGCTGGGGGTACAAAAAAAGATAAAAGATAGTTTCTGTTCTAATGAAGATACAACAAGCAAACAACTTTGTTTAATTATGTGACTCATAATTTAGCTTTTAGTACAGTCTCCCATGAGCACTGGCAGAGACTCTTAAGAAAATCTTGCAAGTAAGTAATGCAAACAATATGAAACAGAGGCTCCAAGAACTTAAATAAACTAAGTGGTGGAGCTGAAACTAGAATCAATGGCCCCCGATTTCAAATCTAGTGTTCTTTCCACTGTGAAAATGCAACCTCTCCTATTGAAAAAACAACATTCTTTTGGAGCTTCAAGTTCTCTTATGCTTGTTAACAAATTAGTCTCATTATTTTGCATCATGCCTCATACACCATAAATGGATTATCAGTTTTCAGAGGATTAAAATACACCTAACACCAAAGCTATACCGAACCTGATTCCTATTCTTTCCTTTATGATTAAGAAGTTGTTTCAGGAAACAAAGTACCTCAAGATCACTGTAAATATCAATTATAATTATACCAGAGATGCACAAAAGTGCCTGTTAATAAGAAATGAGATTCCTAGGGTTAGAACCAGAAGGAATTTTAGGAAGTAATCTCATCAACCCCCTTATTGTATAGGTGTGGCTGAGGAAAAAGAAGAGATTGTTTATGGTTGTTACACAGCTAATAAATAGCAGACCTGGTATGACAGAGAAATTACATGCATGCATTCTAAATATTTATTTGAATTAATGATTTGTTTTGAAAGTTTCTTGAGACTCATTTGGAGAGTGGAGATATTCCTGGATGCTATAAAAGTAGCTACTTCAGTTCAGCAAAATTTCTCAAGTATTTACCATGTTC
>NW_025354612.1:0-2713 GCF_016433145.1 Gracilinanus agilis | reverse complement strand
CTCTCCCTCTCCCTCCCTCTCTCTCTCTCCCTTTCCCTCCTCCCCCCTCTCTCTCTCTCTCACACACACACATTCCTTGATTGGGAGGCAGTGCTTAGAATTCCAAATCTAGTTTTTTTGGGGAATTGTTTGCCAGTGAAACACTGTGCCTTTTGTAAGAGCTATTCGGACCTCTATTCAGGTTGCTACCCATTCTTAAATATGTCGTTCTTTTTAATGCCAAGTCAAGAATTAAGGTCCTGGCCTCAAGGCTCAGTGTTTGACACCCAGGGCCCCTTCTGAATTCCAATTTTGTATTTCACTGCCAGATAAAATGACCTTTGCCTTGCTTTTTTCTAAAAGGAAGGCTGGGTGCTGTTGTCCTGTGGCTACATCTTCCTTCTCTGATACATGGCATATTGGCGGATTTTCTATTTTTTATTTTTGATAATAAATGGATAGAAACTAAAATAACAATGATAATTCATAAACTGTCTGAGAGGAAACGAAGCATGGAAGGAGCAGATTGGGGACCCAGACTTGAAAACCTGGTAAAATCATTGAAGTTCTCAGTGTCCCCTGGTACTCCATAAAAAACCTTAAGATAAGGAGGGCTGCCAGTCTGCATCTCTGGAGGGAGTTTTTACATCGAGAGATCCCCACATATATGAAGTCACAGTTTCATTTTCTTCCCTACCATGGAAAAAAGGAGTAAAAAAGCCTCCCTACTATGTTTAAGGCATTGTGCCCCTATCCTGGGGATGTGGTGTATATTATATATAAACACACGTCCATTACATATTCTATTTATTTATAATGATATATTTGTATTGTGAATATATAAAATATATTATATATAATACATACAGAGTTATTTCCCTTAAAGAGCTTACAGTCTTACTGGAGGAGTTGGGGCAGGTCTGGACTATACATCAAATAAATATAATAACAAGGAAGAGTCAGGAAGACCTGGGTGTAGGTCCTGCCTCTGGCACATATTGGCTGTGTGACTCTAGACAAGTCATTTAACCTTTTAGTAAGTTTCAGAGAAGGTACTACCTTGATTTAATAAGGGGAATTTCCTTATCTGGAACTTCCCTATATTAATGATGTCACGGGTCTTTAGTAAATTATAGTTGGAGCTTCTCTCTTCTCATCCAAGTCACCAGGCTCTTGGATTGCACAGCTCTTTCTTTTGCTTTCTCCCAACGTTATCTTTCCTTTACTCAAGTACTCTCTCAGAATAGGAGCAGATTCAGGGATCTCTGGCCTCCTGAAGGCTATTCCTTAAAAGTGCTCTCAGTGGCAGGTCCTCTTACCAGGTTTTGAAGTTGCCAATAAGGGCTCAGTGGTTGATGGATGATCTTTTTTTTTTTTCTTTCTAGAGTCATTCTCAAAAATCATGAACTAGGAGGACAGCTACATGGCTCAGTGGACTGAGAGCCAAACCTGGAGACAGAATGTCCTGGGTTCAAATCTGGATTCAGATATTTTCTAGCTATGTGACCTTGAGCAAGTCACTTAATCCCCATTGCTTTGCCCTTACTGCTCTTCTGCCTTGGAACCAATACACAATATTTTTTCGAAGATGGAAGGCAAAGTTTTATTTGTTTGTTTGCTTGTTTGTTTGTTTGAACTATCTACTAAAGCCTGAAAGGAGTTGAGGATCTCTCTGAAGAAAATTCCTATAGGGATAGCCTCACAGATCCTGGAGGCAGAAGCATATTTATAAAGTGAAAGCAGTAGATTTTCCTCTAGTATACAAGGTAGCCATGTACAACATGGATAGAACATTGGCCCTGGAGTCAGGAAGACCTGAATTCAAATATACCATTAGCCATTTACTAGGTGTGGAACCTTGGGCAAATCTCTTCACCTCCTTCTCCCTCCATTTTCTCATCTGTAAAATGGGGTTAATAATTGCACCAATTCTCAGGGTTGCTTTGAGGACAAAGTGAGGTAATAATTGTAAAGTACCTATATAAATACTAACTATTATCATTTTAACCATCTTTTTATAGCCTTTTCTGAATCCATTACTTTCTACAGGCTAATATCAATCAACCAAGATTTCTTAAGCTTCCACTTCCTGGGAGGGATGGGGGAGGAGGGGGGAACAAAGACAAAATGAAGTCCCTATCCTACTTATCATACTGTTAAGAATCACCATTAAGAACACATTGAATTAAAAACAAAATACAAACAAAAGATTTTGGGAGGATTGTAGAAGGAAACCCGATGTAGATGATGGCATCCAGAGTAAGTTTTGAAGGAAGCCAGAGATGCTCAGAGGCAGAGGTGAGAAATGAATGCATTTTAGGAAAGGGAGACAGGAAATGGACTGAAGCCGGGCTGTGACGACAAACCCAAGAGATTGGTTTTGATTCTAAAGGTGCTAGGAGTGATCAGGCTGCTGGTCTAGAACTCACTTTGTAAGTATCCACCATGGAGCCACCTTCAGGGTGAAGGGTTTGCAGGAGGTTGAAGACAACAGTCGAACAGGATGAGTCTAACGATCTTCTGCCTTCTAAATACATCAGTGAGATTTAGCATCCACTTGGATGAGAGGAAGGCTCCAATGAAATAGAAAATCCTTGAGGGGAGGGACTTTTTCACACCTATCCTTGTATACTCCAGAGTAGCACAGTTCTGGGCGTGCAGCAGGGGCTTAATTAATGCTTATTGAGTGAGTCATCAATTATTACATGTTTTCTACTTTTCAAGAAGGATCATG
>NW_025354611.1:0-3127 GCF_016433145.1 Gracilinanus agilis | reverse complement strand
TATATATATATATATATACTAATATTCCAGCCCTACTTTACCTCCTCAGTTCCAATCTCGCATTACAAATGGCATATTGGACATTTCAAACTAGATGCCTGAAAAGCATCCTAAGTAAAACTTGTCTTTGGACAAAATATCATCTTTCTCTCCAAATCTGCCCACAACTTCCTTCTTTGTGTACAGGACAGGACACTACCATTTTTCCTTCCATCTACTATCTCTGTGCCTTGGTATTCCCCATCTCTCATGCTCAAAACACACTCCTTTCCTCAACTCCACTTTGTAGAATCCCTAACTTTCTTCAAGTCACCTGTTGCAAGGGTTCTTAACTTGGGAGTCAGTGGATTTATTTTTAAAATATTTTTCAAACTACATTTCAACAAAATTATTTTCTTTGGTAATTCTATGCATTTGAAAACAATCTTCCAAGAAGGAAGGTAACAAGAATTGTTCAGTGCCACTAAGCAGTTAAATAGTATCTCATTTGATCCTCATAACAACTCTGGAAGGCAGGTGCTGTTCTTAACCTCATTTTACAGTTGAGGAAACTGAGGCAGAAAGCAATTAAATGACTTGCCCAGAGTCAAGCAACTAGTAGGTGTTTGAGGGTGGATCTGAATTCATATCTTCTTGACTTCAGGTCTAGAATACTATCCATCGCACTTCCTAGTTTCCTACTCTGGCCTAAAGGTTCATAGTCCTTTAAGAAACTGCCAAAGAGGCCTATGATATAAAAAAAGGTTAAGAATGCCTAATTTAATTCAACATTCTCATTTTATAGACTCTAGTGACTTCTGGGATTAATTAACTCATTAAGATGAAATAAAATCTTGGGCTAATAGATGACCCCTAGTGAGTTCTACATTTGAGTCCTGTGTCTGCCACTAATTAGCTGACTGATCTTGGGTGAGTTCCTTCATCTACAAGGTCTCAGTTTCTTCATCCATAAAATAGGATTGAATTTAAAGGACTTACCTCATGACATTATTGTAAGGAAAGTGCTTTATAAATTTTAAAGAACTATAGAAATAGGAGTCTCTCTCATTACCTTCTAAAGCTGCCTCTCCTCATGGTTCCTAAGTAATCTGTTAGCTTTTCATTGCCTCAATAATTTCCCTATAAAGTGACTTCATAATATGGCCTTGACTTGGGATCTAAAAGAAGACTACTACCTAGTATCATATTGGTCCAAATGTGTTGCCTCAAAATGTAGGATATTCCATTAAAATGAAGTATTTTTGAAAGGAAAAAATTAAAAAGTATGCATCAAAAAATATGTAACAACCCTAATGGAGAAGCAGAATGGCATAATGGAGGAAATTCTGGTTGTAGGGTCAGTAAAACATGAATTCAAATCCTACCTCTTATGCTTATACCGTAAGTGACCATAAGTTCAAAAAATCTTATTCAAAATATCATTAAAATATATATTTATTTACTTCCTAGTTTTGTAACCCTGGGCAAGTCACTTAATACTGATTGTCTAGCCCTTGCTACTCTTCTGTTTTAGAATCACTACTATGACAGAGGTAAGAGTTTATATTTATAAAATAGAAAGAATATATTTATATATTATACATTTTAATGAATAGATGGTTTGGGAGAGTAGTAAAAGGGTTATAGAAGAGCACTGAGTTTGGTGAGAGAGGATCCAGGTTTAAATCCCTGATGTGCTACTACTTCTGTAGCCATGGGCAAGTCACCTCATATCTCTGAGATTCAGTGTCTTAATCTGAAAGATGAGGCTGTTAGACTAGATGACCTGGACTGAAGACAAATCCCTCTCTTAATCCCTCTCTCTTTTACCCCTGAATAGTAGAGGCTGAGTTATTAAAAACAAATGAAAGCATAATGCCAGGCTGCTCTCAAGTTTTCTAGAAGTCAGATTTGGAGTTGGGTAGGGATGGGACCACAATTTATATTCAAAACAATGGGATCATAATCAGACTGTCTCTGGACCTCCCCAAAGGTAGCCTTTGAAGTATTCAGAAGAGCTACTTCTTTTTTCCCAAAGTCATGTTTCATCAAAAACATCTGCTGTGGCTCCCTGGAGGACCAGACAAAGAACCTCTATCCTCAGTCTTGGACTGTTGTCTCAGCGTGCCTCATTTTGCCCACTCTCAGACAGTCAGAACAGCCCCTGCCTCAGACACAGAGAGACAATGGGACCGATGGAGCATGAGATGAGGTGTCAAACTACAACCTTTCTGCCAAGAATTTGCCATAGAGAATCTTTTCCAGTCTGATCAATTCTTTACAAGGTCTGAGACTCTTCCTCCTTCCCCAACTTCTCTCCTTTTCCCAGGCCTTTCTTCTCTGGGAGAAAGGAGACAGAAATTAGCTTGTGTTGTACTTGTAAGTATAAATAAAACTCACCAAGAGTCATTGGAAAGTTTAAAAATCTTAACTGATCTTTCTGCATAGTTTGAAGCTATGACTACATCTCTCTCCTCCAATCATCTTCCCCCAGTTTATCCACTTGAAAACTCAGAGAGAAGGTGTATGCTATCTGATTATTCCCTATTTTGCCCTCCCCATCTCTATCCCAAGTCATATCTAATTTTATTTAGTTTTAAGGTCTTCAGAATTCCATGACTCATAGTACCTTTTCTATAAGTGGCCTTAACCAGAAGAGCCCACTGAATGCCCTTTGTGGTCTGCTATTGAACACTGAGCTCATAAAATCTAGGTCCAAGACTCAGCTACTAATGATTAGATGCATGATATTGAATGTGTTCATTCACCTATATCTTATATAACATAAATTTATATATGAAACATATATATATATATAAATAATGTTTCCTCAACTTTAAAATGCAGAGAATATTTACATTATATGCTTCTCAAGCACTAGGCATCAAAGAAGTATTAACTATTATTGCAAAATCACAAAAATTTAGAATCATAAAGCATCATGAAACACAAAAGATATGGTTTGAACATGTATGCAGTTTTATCAGTAATAAAAGGGGAAAAGCTAAAGAATATCTTTGAAAGGCTATAAAAGAGAAGAGGGATTAGATTTATTCTGTTAGGCTCCCTACAGCAGAACCAGGAGAAATGAAAGGGAATTGTAAAGGTTTGATGGCAAAAAAAAAGAAGAAGAGGAAGAAGAAGAGGA
>NW_025354610.1:0-1300 GCF_016433145.1 Gracilinanus agilis | reverse complement strand
TCCCTGTTCTAAGCTCCCTCCCAGCCCTGACATTCCCTGTTCTAAGCTCCTGCCCAGCCCTGACACTCCCTGTTCTAAGCTCCCTCCCAGCCCTGACACTCCCTGTTCTAAGCTCCGTCCTGGTCCTGACATTCCCTGTTCTAAGCTTTCTCCCCTGTGACCTCCCAGGTCACTCTCAGAAACATGAGAACGTAATAAGCTAAAGGATAGAGCCCTGGACGTGTAGCCAGGAAGCCCTGGGTTTGAATCCTGCCTCAGACATGACTACCTGGCCAAGTCACTTGCCCTCTCAACGTTTCAGCTTCTTCAGTGTAGAGAAAGGGTTTGCACTCGGTGCCATCGAAGCCCCGGCCTTGGTCTCTCTCGGCACCTCCGCTGTCTCACGTCTCCTCTCAGGGTTCTGCGTCCGACACTGTCTAAAGTCCCTTCTAGCCTCGGAGGGGGACTTGTGGGCCCCGGGAGATGGGCTGAGCTCAGACGGCTCCCGCTGCGGGTGCTCCCTGGTGGGGCTGGCTGGGAGGGCAGAGGAGGAAGGGATGCCCGCGTCTCCCGGGCAACGCCTTTGCTCACCCCGTGTGTCTGCCCCGCTGTGGCTGCACGACTCCAGCCCTGCCTCTCGCACGAGGCTGGGGAAGAAGGAGCCCAGAACAGAGACAGGCACGTGCTCGGCACACACAGCCAAAAATGACATCACTGTGAAAGTCAGGGCTGGATGGAGCGTTCCGAGCATCGGTGGGCTTGGAGTGCTGAGCCGGGCTGTCTGCTCACACGGGCCCCCCGGAAGGTGGGAGCAGCTGGTGGTGCCTGGCCGGGGGGCGGCTCCCCCGCTCTGCGCCCAGGTCCCCCCGCTTCTTCCCGGCAATCTCCACGGCCCCCACCCTGTGAGGGGGCCCAGCACAGCCCTAGCCAAGGAGGGGGAGGGCTGGGGAGCAGAAATAGGACCAAGGCAGAGCCTGCTCCTTCCTTCCTTCCTTCCTCCCCCTCTGCTTGCAGTAAAGCTGCTGTCTGTGTTTCCAGGGCAGTGGGGGCAGGCGGGAACCCAGAGAATCACAGAGCCCAGAGCTGGCAGCGAATCCCACCCCAGCCTGAGCAGGAAACCCCCACTCCATCATCCTTAACCAAGGGGTAACCTAGCCTCTGCTTGGATGCTTCATTTGACAGGGAGTTCACTACCCAGAGAGCCCATTCTAATTGTATTGTAGTTTTCATTTCTTTCCTTCCCTCCCTCCCTCTTTTCTTTCTCCCTTTTCTCTCCTTCCTTTTCTCTCCTTCCTTCCTTCCTTCCTTCCTTCCTTCCTTC
>NW_025354609.1:0-2112 GCF_016433145.1 Gracilinanus agilis | reverse complement strand
ATATAAAATATGAATTACATAAATATATAAATATAAATATGTATGTGAATAGTAAAAATTAAATAAATATAAATGTGATGATATTAATATGAATAAATATACTATGCATATATAATAATTATGATTATTAAACAAACATTTATTATATGCCAACTATGTACAAAGCACTCTATAAGGCTCTGATAAAAGACTGTCAGATAGAAATACTAATATGAGTTATTACTATTGCAATAATTCTGCCTCCCTGTACTCTAATGAAAAGTCAATTCTCTGTCCATTGAAAAAGAAAATGGGGGGAGGGTGGGTAGGTAAATCAGGCACTCTAATTTTATGTCTCCAAGAAAAAAAAAAAAGAAATCTATTCCAATTAGAGATGTTTTACATTTATTCCAACAGCATAGCCAAAAATTCCAGGAGCCAGTCATATTGTTTAGTCCACAAATCTTGGTGAAGCAAATGAGGAGGCAAAGACACTGTCGTTTCAAGCTCGCTAAGCAATGACAACTCCTATTTGTCAAGCTCTGCTGAGCATTGTGAGGCAGCCGTGATCCCAGTGGTTAACTTCACTCTCCAGGGACTATGATTCCTGTTCACTGGGCAAAACACAACTTCCCATTTCAAAGAGAAAAGCCTTCCACAAATTGGCTCATTGGATGCCTAAGACATAAATTACTTTTACAAAGCTACCCTTCAGTGGAGAATTGTGTAAACAGAGTCTGATCATAAGACTAAAGGTCCCCCACTTCATGTTCCTAGGGACATGTTGAAAAGGAAGGAATAATAACTCGTTTGTGTGGCGATTGAAGGTTTACAAAATAGTCTCATCACAACCCTGTGAGGTAGGTAATGCAAATCATTTTACAAATTAGGAAACAGGAACTGGGATGGAGGGGAAGGGACTTGACACAGATTACATACCATAGATGAGGCAAAACCAAAACCTGCAATGAGTTTGATCCTAAGACTCCAAGTCCACCATCTCTCCATTTTTTTTATTTTTCATAGAATACAATGTCTTGGCAGAAAGCTGCATACAAAATAAAGCAACAGATTTTAATTCTCTCTCTCTTTTTTTAATTTTAATCTCTAAGCTGACATTTTAGAGCAGTGACTCCCAAAGTGGGCGCCACTGCCCCCTGGTGGGCACTACAGTGATCCAGGGAGGTGGTGATGGCCACAGGTGCATTTATCTTTCCTATTAATTGCTATTAAAATATTTTTTAAAATTAAATTCCAGGGGGCTAAGTAATATTTTTTTCTGAAAGGGGGAGGTAGACCAAAAAAGTTTGGGAACCACTGGTTTAGAGTGTTTCAGAGGCATCTAAAAAATTCAAATAACTGGTGGCTTTGTCTACTACCACTGTCTTCTCCAACCTCTACCACCATCCCTACTTCTCTTCAACCACCAGAACCCATTTTTATATTCCTCTGGAAATGGCGCCCTTGAAAGTAAAAAGTACTATATGCATTGTGGTTTTTCCAAGATATCAAGAGCTCAGAAGCTGGGAAACCACCCTGGGTTCTAAAACTTAAAACTTCCTACATTCTAATTGTCCCCCAAATTGTCTGACTCACAAAGTTAAGAATCTGTTCTCTGTTAATAATTAACTTCCCTGGTCTGCTGAGCTGCTTATCATTTGGAACAAACCTGTCTTTTCAGTTAAAGTTTAAACTCCTTTGGGAGATGGAGTCCCTTTGAGTTTGCTTGATTATAAATAAAATAAGAACCCCCAAACTATATTCATCTAGATAAAATTTAGGGTGTGCCTGGCATATTCAGGGCTCAGAAAGTGTGGTTCCAATTTCACTGAATCATTCATGCCACTCCTACATTACACAAATCCTACCCAAGTGCCTCAAAATGAAATGGAGGGGACCCAGAGTTAGCAAAGGCTATGCCAGTAAAGAGAAATCTCACACAGAAAGACTTTGAGTATGTCTATCTATTGTTCAAAAAAGAATCTAAATCCAGAAGGGTTCATCACCTATGATGATGAATATTTCACATATAGTAGTTCTGGGTTGGAGAAGTGTTGTCAGCTGCAATGGTAGAGGCAGTATCTCCAGAGACAAAATTTGACCTCCTTGAAATATATATATATATATATATAC
>NW_025354608.1:0-4177 GCF_016433145.1 Gracilinanus agilis | reverse complement strand
GGGAAGGAGGGAGGAAGAGAGGGAGGAAGGGAGGGAGGGAGGAAAAGAAGGAAGGAAAGGAACAACCTGATGGATATAAAGGCAAGAAAATACCAATTCCCCAGTGGGTGCCCCTCTGAGCCCTCCAGCTGCCGGGGCGCAGGAGTGAGCGAGTTCCCAAGATTTATGAGCGAGATCAGACTCGGTGATGCCTGGTGGAGCCGGGCCGGGCAGAGCTGGCTTCATCAGCTGGAGAAGAGGACAGATGACACAGGGAAGACAGCTCATAACTCAGGGCCAGCACCCCCGGCTCTCGGCCCTGCCCCGCTCCAGGCTGAGTCCCAGGCCAGTTTCTCGCCTCCTTGGGCAGGGCAGGAGAGGGCCAGAAGGCTGGCTGCCGGATGAGGAGGGATCTCCGGAGGAGGATGCTAATCTCTGCCGCCTGCTAGCTCTGTGTGGACGTGGACGGTCTCCTCACCCGTCGGTGCTTGTGGGAGGCAGCAGGGCCTAGTTTAGTTTGACTTTAGGCCAAGTTGGCGTCCCCTCCTGGCCAGAGTGTGATGGCCGACATTTAACCATCGGCTCTCTGGGCCTTTTCAGAGGACGCTGAGCTGGTACCATTTTCTCGGCCCCTTCCGTGAGTCTTGACAATTTGTTACAAACCCCAGAAATGAACCGAGCCCTGATCGGCAGCGTCTGCCGTTGTTCAGGGCATGAATGTCCAGAGTCCTGAAAATTGAACAATCAGCTGACCCCGGCACACCCCTGGCCCCACCTCTGACAAACACTGGTGGGGTGACTCTGGACAAGTCATTTCCCCTCTTTGGTCCCGTTTCCTCATCGAGAGTGAGAAGGTCGGACTCCTTGGCCTTGGTGGTCCCGTCTGACCCCAAGTCTAGGACGCCGGGGTCCTGCCCTTTACCCTGTGGGAAAGGAGAACAGCGGAGGCTGCCCATCTGGGCTCTGCTGCGGCCTCAACGGGGTGATGGCGGTGGCCTGCTCTGGCTCTCCCCCTGCCCCCTCGCCCTGGCTGCCGGCTCCCCAGGCCCGCAGAGCCCGCCTCCCCTCGGGGTGTCCCCTTCCTCCCGGTAGCCACTGAGCAGCGGCCGTCAACGAGCTTTTCCCTTCTAAGCCTTTTCCATTCCAGCTTAGAACCAATCCTGAGCATGGATTTCAAGGTAGAAGAGTTAGGGCTCAGGGCTAGGCAATGGCGGTGAAGTGACTCCCCCAAGGTCACTCAGCTAGGAAGTGTCTGAGCGGGAATTTGAACTCGGGAAGACAGTCTCCTGACTCCTGAACCCGCTACGCCTGGCCAAAAAGTAGGTTCCCAGAATCAGTAAGCATTTATCTAGTGCCTACTGTGTACTCAATGCTGTGTGCCTCACTGTGTTAAGTGCCGAGGACAAGACGAAAGCCCAGCTTGTGTGGATGGGCAGGAGAGGGACATTGTAAGGGGAGAAGAGGGGGAAGGAATAGAGAGGGAACGAGATCCTGGGGGCCGTCCTGCAGGCCACGCTGGCCCCATTTGCTTTGCCCACTGATGTCAGTAAGGAGACAGGTTCTAGCCTTTCCATTGGATGAATAGAGACAAATAGCTCCCAGGGATGGACCGGAGACATAACTAGGGCTGAGCAATTGATCCTTGGGCCCAGGGCAGCAGAATCCAAGGGTTCTGACGGTATTTATCCTCCTTCAGCAGGTAGAAATAGTTGAGTTTCAACGCCTAATTGTCAAGAATCAGTGGCTAAACCAGGGAACTGCTGGCGGTGTCCTACGGGCTTGCCTATGATTGCAAAATTCCTAGTTATGGTGCTGGATGGCCCTCCTATAGGGAGCTTTTAGGGCATCATGCAGATTTCCATAGCAACCAGCTTGAGACCTCTTGAACCCTTTTCTGGCCTTGAGGGGTCTGGGCACCAACATCTCAAATGGTTGGCTTCCACAGAACCCAACGGGGCCTCTAGGCAGCAAGGGCAGCTAGGTGAGGCAGCAGCTAGAGCCCCAGACTGGGCGCCAGCAAGAGCCCCAGACTGGGCGCCAGCCAGAGCCCTCAGACTGTGTGATCTTGGACAAGTCACCTCGCCCTGCTGGCCTCAGTTTCCTCCTCTGCCAAATGAGCTGGAGAAGGAAATGGCCCCCCGCTCCAGGATCTCTGCCAAGAAAACCCCCAATGGGGCCAGGAAGAGCCAGACACGACTTAAAAGGACTCAACAGCCACAGTGTAGACAAGCACCTTCTCTGCCATGTGTAGTTTTGGAAAGCTGCCCAGGAGTGTCGAGAAATGACTTTCTCAAGGTCTCCCAGGCAGGATGTGGCAGAGGCAGTTCTTCCTGACTCCAAGGCAGGCAGACCCACGATTTGTTAAACTAAGACTTGTCTTGGGGCACATGGAGAGTTCTCATCCAGGAACTGGGGAAAGCCTAAGTGCCAAGAACCATGGAAACCGTTAACCCTCCACCTCAGTTTCCAGCTAATCTCCTTAGTGTAGCAGCTGAGACCTGGGGCTCTGGTCCGGGAGGGTGCGGGACACCCTTGGAGGCTTGATCTGCATTATTCACATCTCCTCCATCCCTTACTTACGTCCAATCAACAAAACAATCCACCCAGGCTGGACTTGGAACTTTTGTCCACTTCCCAGGTGGGAACATTTAACAATTGGCTCTCCTGCCTTTCAGCGGGCTGGCTCCAGCCCTTATTGGGAGGCTGGGAGTGGGAGAGGGAGGACAGAGCCCTTCACTGGTATATCCAGCTGTCCCAAGTTAGGCTGGACATCCAAGGACCAGGACTACCCCACCTTTAGCTCTCTGACTCCTCCTTCCTCCACAGAGACTCCGCAACACCCTCCCCCTGAGAGAATCAATGGCTCCGGAATTCTGCCCTGGGGGCTGCGCTGGTGGACTGAAGAAAGTACAAACACAGGGATCTTTCCAGGTGCTCCCAGTCCATCCCTCCCTTACTAAAGTCATCTTCAGGCCAGGTAATTTCCTGCTCCAGAAACAATAATCCATCCAATATTCCCATCCACTGCCATCTGGCCCCCAGGAAAGGAGGAGCTCCCTCCCTCCCACACAGTATCTGCTTAATAATGCCTGCTGGGGGTCCTGATGGAGAGCCAGCCCTGGAGACAGACATCTTCCTTCAAATCTGGCCTCAGCTCCTCTCTAGCTGTGTGACCCTGGCAAAGTCACCTAACCTCCCTTACGGGCTTTTCTGTCTCAGAAACAAAGCCTAGCATTGATCCGAAGACGGAAGCTCAGCGCTGTTGTTGTTGTTGTTGTTTTTAATTACCACTTGTTTTCTGGAAGGAGCAAGAATGGAGCAGCTCCCAAGTGGCTGCCTCCAGATTACGCCCGTCTTCTGGCCCCACCTGGTCACAAATGAATTCCTCACCCAGAACTCTTTGCTTCCTGGAACACCGGGAGAAACCAGCCCCTGCCAAGCCCAGAGACACGCAGGGGCTGCTCAGTGTCCCCCAGCACCTCTGGGCTGCCTCTTCACACAGAGGGGACACTCCCCTGGCGTGGCCCACCCAAGTGGGGACAGGAACCACACCGGACGGCCAGGCCTGCTTCCTCACGCCACAAACCAAGCTCGCCAGCCCCTCCCTCCACCCCAGAGCGGGAGGGGAACTGGCAGGGGTAGCAGGAGGACCCCAGGAGGGGAGGGGTGGAAAAGACCGACAGAAATCGAACTCGGGCCCCATTTCTCGTATTGCTGGGAGATTCACAGAACTCATTCTTGCAAACGCCCTTTAAGGCGACCAGGGGCTGCAGTGGTTCAAGCCCTAGGCCTGGAGACAGAGCGGGTCTGAGTTCAAAACCAGCCTCCAAGACTTCCTAACTTTGTGATCACCGACTGTGCCCCCCCCCCCGTTTCCTCAGCCGTAGCCTGGAGATGATAGCAATGCCATTCGCCTCTGCAGGGTGGTTGTCAGGATCAGATGATATATAATAGCACCCAGGAGGAGCTCCATAAATGCTGGTTCTCTTCCCTGTTCAGACCGGAAATGTGAAGACTCTTATGACTATTTTAATGAAGAAGGGCCAGAAGTCCAAAAAAAACTGGTAGAGTTAGAAGGGCCCTTCAGACAGAGGAAAGAGGGAGAGGGAGGGAGGGGGAGAGAGATTGAGAGAGAGAGAAGGAGGGGAGGAAGGAGGGAAGGAAGGAGGGAGGGAGGGAAGGAAGAAGGGAAGGAGGG
>NW_025354607.1:0-1784 GCF_016433145.1 Gracilinanus agilis | reverse complement strand
GGTCGGGTGCCTCCAGGGGCCCTGAGCGAGGTCCCTAGACGGGCTTTCCCGTGGGCTCAGCCAAGGCCACAGGCGAAAAGTTTCCGAAATTATTAGTATTATTTTAATGAAGGAAATCCAGAAAAAGCCAGAAACGAATGAACGGAATGAAGTGAAAATCCCGGGGGCAGTTAGCGCAGGCCGGCCGGCGGCCCCAGGGCTGCACTGGGCCTGGGCTTCAGGTTGTGCCCGTGTGTTTGGGAGGGAGTGTGTATGTGACTCTGTGACTGCGTGAGTGGAAATGGCTGTGTGGCTCAGTGATCGTTCGGGTATGTTTGTGCGTGACTTCGTGGGTGTAGACATGTGACTCGCGTGTGTGTACTTGTGTGGCCTTATTGTGCCTGTGTGAGCTAGCGTTTGTTTTGGACCGCAGGTGTCATGTTTGTATGTGACCATATTCCTGTGTGGGACATTCACGCTTTGGAACCTGGCTGTTGGGGGGGGGGGGCGGGGACGAAAGAGCAAGCCCTGAGCCTTCGGCCAAGCCCCCGCTCATTTTCTCGGCGACCTTTGTCACCTGAGCGACAGGCATGGACAGGGCCAGGAGCGGACAGGCACCTCCGAGAAATTCCTTCGGTCGGGATGCGACCGCAGGCTCCTTAAGAGCCCGGTTGCGCTTAGAAATCACAGCCCAGCGGACTAGGAGTCAGAAGCGCGGTGTGTGTTGCTGAGGTGGGGGAGGTAGCCCTGTAACAGCCAGGCAAAAAGCCGACTCAACAACGCGCCCCCCACCCGAACCCGGACAGAAGCCCTGCCCAAGGGGTGCGAATAATCTCGTTTGGCCCAGAGGGGAGACTGAGGCCGGGATTTTCCTACCCTCTTTGCCTCCTCAAATCGCCCGTGTCCTCTTCTGGGCGCACGGAGCGCTTCTTCACCCCTAGGCTCCCCAAAGACTCGAACAAACCGCTGCCTGCCTCCCAGTGTTCCGAGGTCCTTCTGCTCCCCTGATCTCTCGTTACCTCCTTAGCCCAAGCTGGACTCCCGGCCAGATCCAGCCGGGGTGGAGAGGGCGCACGGCATCTGCCTGTGAATCTGAGGGGTGAACTTGGAGGCGTCTGGGGGGTGGGAAAGGGAGGGCGTGCTCCCCCCTTTCGCACCAACTTTTGTCCGCGTCTCCCTGACCCCCCCATCTGCCCGTACCCCGCCTTCCCCCGCCAATCCCTGCTCCCAAGAATCTCGCACCTACTCAACACTGGGCTCCCGAAGAGCAGTTGCGGGGGTGGGGGTGGGGGCGAGGGATGGAGGTCGGGAGTAACCTATGGAGGGAAGAGACCGCGGCGCCCTTCGCCTTGAATTGGGAAGTTTGGTTGTCCAAGTGCCCTTGGTTTCGCCCAAGTCTGGGTTGGCTCGGGGTGGGAGGGCGGTGACGCCGCGGGAGTCCAGGGCCTGGAGCAGGTCTGGGGTCTGATTTTCCTCCACTCTTCGGACCGGAGCTTTCCTCGCAGCCGGGGGGGGGGGGGGGCGGTGGAAGGGCTGGCTGAGGAGAAGGGGAGGTCGCTGAGAAAGTGGAGGAGGAGGACGACGACAACGAGGAGGAGGCGGAGGAGTGGATGTGGAGGAATAAACGCTGAAGAGGGACAGGAACTGGTGGAAGGGATTGGGAGGGGGGCACGGCAGAGGGGGAACGATCCCGAATCGCCCTGCAGACACTCCAGTCCTCCTTTTCCCTCCGATCTCAGGTCCCCTCCCTCTCTCCCTCCCTCTTTCCCGGTCCCTCCCCTCTCCGGTCGCCTCCACTCCCCTCC
>NW_025354606.1:0-3309 GCF_016433145.1 Gracilinanus agilis | reverse complement strand
GGAAGGAAGGAAGGAAGGAAGGAAGGAAGGAAGGAAGGAAGGAAGGAAGGAAGTTACTTTGGCAGCTGAGAGAAGGACGGTTTGGAATGAGAGACTTGAAGCCAGAGACACTAAAAAGTGGTTGGTGGTTATTGTCCTCCACGATTGAAGAGGACCAAAATGACATTATCGGGGATGTCTTTGGACACATGCATAAATTGGATAAATTTGCCAAAGTCAGAGGGAGAGGTGATAAGCTGAAGCTGAGGCTCTTTGGGTGGACATGTACAAACAATGTAATGAAGGTAGAAACAACAAGGCAATGAATGACTGGGAGAGTTGGAGTATAAGAAAAGCCAAGGGGAATTGTGGTCCTAAAGAAAGCTCTAGAGCAGTGATGGGCAAACTTTTTAAAGAGGGGCCAAAGGAAAGGAAATGCTACTCTGTCCGTCTGTTTCTAAGGCAACTCTTTCGAAGTTTCCTTGTATTGAATCCTACTCATTGTATTCATCAGATTAGGAATAGGATCATACAGAAATAGAACATCTCAGGGGGCCATATCTGGCCCAGCAGGCAGTAGTTTGCCCATCAGTGCTCTAGAGAGTCCCTCGGACAACAAGGAGATCGAATCAGTCAATATTAAAGAAATTAATTCAGACTACTCATTGAGAGGACAAATATTGACGTCGAAGTTTAAATACTTTTGCCATGTAACGAGAAGGCAGGGCTCAATGGAAAAGCCCCAGATGTCAGGAAAGACTGAAGGCAAAGGAGGAGATGGCACACAGTGAGATGGAGGGATGGTGTCATGGAAACAATGAACATGAGACTGGACAAACTTTCGAGATAGTAGAGGACGGAAGGGCCTTGCGTGCTACGATCTATGGGGTCATGAAATGTCAGACCCAACTGAACAATAACAACAAAAGTTACAGCCATCTGAGGAAGGGTTTTATGATGCCAAAGGAGTTTGTTTTACCCTAAAAGGAATAGGGGGTACCTGGAGCTTCTTTTTTTTTAAATGTTTTATACTTTATTTATTTTTAAATCCCTGCCTTCTGTTTTATTTTTATTTTTTTATTTTTATTAATTAAGAATATTTTTCCATGGTTCCATGACTCATGTTCTTTCCCTCCTCTCCTTCCATCTCCCTCCGGTAGCCAATGTGCAATTCCACTGGTTTTACATGTGTCATTGATCAAGACCCATTTCCATATTATTAATATTTGCACTGCAGTGATCACTTAGAGTCAATATCCCCCATCATATCCCCATTGACCCATGTGATCAAGCAGTTGTTTTTCTTCTGTGTTTCTACTCCCACAGTTCTTTCTCTGGTACCTGGAGCTTCTTGAACAGGGGAATGACCTGGTTAGACCTGAATCTATTTGGCAGTGTAGAAAATGGATTGAAGAAGGGAAGAGGCTGGATGTAAAGAGACTGATTAGGGGATGATTTTAGCAGTCATAGACCTTAGAAACCCTCTCGTCTGACCTCTTCATTTGCTCTATAAGGACACTGAGCCCTGGGGTAGTGAAATAACTTACCCCAAATCACACAAGTAGTAAGCATCAGAGATGGAATTTGAACCCAGATCCTTTGCTTCTCAAACCAATCAACCCTCTTTCCACTAGACCATGTTATAGCCTATAAATGTCCATCAGAGTTTTTAGAAGGCTCCACACAATCCTTTAAGTGCCAGGCCAAGGTGGTGGCCATGTAAACCTGATAATAATAATTATCAAGGGATTGTTAAATAATAACCAATTATTTCTAAGAGATAACCACATCCCTTGGTGTCAAAAGGTCAGCAAAGCACTTTACAGTCATCATCTGCTTTTATCCTTGGGACCACCCTGCGAATTAGATGCTTTTTTTTTTTTTAACCCCCCAGCTTCCATCTTAGAATCAATACTGTGTTTTGGTTTTAGGGCAGAAGAGCCATAGGGGCTGGACAATGGGGGTTAAGTGACTTGTCCAGGATCATATTGTTAGGAAGTGTCTGAGGTCACATATGAACCCAGGACCTCCCATCTCTGGGCCGGGCTCTCAATCCCCACTGAGCCACCCAGCTGTCCTCCTTAGTATTGATTCTAAGACAGAAAATAAGGGCTTAGAAATATATTAAAACAAGGAGGTTTCCTACAAGCTCCATACCTAGGATCCTGGCTTTTGCTTTCCTCTTATCTCTAGAACATAGTAGGGTGCCTGGCACATAGTAGGAACTTTATAAATGTTTGTTGACTGACTAATTTTAACATCCTGTCATTGCTTGAGAAAGGGAAAGCAGGATCCCCATTTTAGAGATGAAGCCCTTGAGGCATGGAGAAGAGGGATTTACCCAAGATTCCTTCCCTGCTCAGCCAAGGACTACTTGGTGCTTTTAGGCTTCCATGCCCAGGGTCTGTCTTGTCTTCTAAAGGTCAAAAGATTAAAATGAGACTCCAGTTCCTGTAACCTCCTTCCCCAGGCAGGCCTGAGGAAAGGACTTTTCTGGGTTTTCCCATCCTGGATTCTGCCCCGCATGACTTTGCCCACAGACTGTGAGAGCCAGGAAGGCCCATCTCCTGGGGCTGGAGACTATTAAAAATGGGGCTGAGGGCCCATGAGCTCTTCCATTGAAAGCACCCAGGTTGGCTGGGGAGGAAGAAGGAGGGCCGGAGTCACCTGGTGAGCCCATTGGAAAGGAAGAGATTTCCCAGCTGCCATGGAGCCACAGCCTTCCTCCCCACACCTCCCGCCCTCTCTGCCCAAAGCTGAAAAGCCCCACAAACACGCCTGTGGGAGCAGGAGCCTCCATCGCCTTCCTCTGGGGAGATAAGGAAGAAAGGGAAGGGGGGGTGGGGCTGGCGGGCAGGTAAACACAGCTGGCTCCGGCCCTCACCTTCTCAGCCACCCCCACCCGCTCTCTTGGACTCTCCTACCTCAGTCAGCTGAGGAGGAAGCTGGGTTTGGGGATATGGCAGAGAACCCAAAGATGCCACACCTAGGAGAGACCTGAGAGCAGGGAGGAGGCTCAGAACAGGGGACAGCAGAACAAAAGGGGCCTTAGAAGAAGGGATGGCAGGGCCAGGAGCCTTATAGGGAAGGGTTTGAACCTGAATCTAATGAAGTTAGTTTTAAAAGAAAACCTTTTTGACCCTCCAGCTTCCTTGGCAATCCTGTGTATTTTATTGTTCAGCATAACTCTGAGAAGGGTCTACAGGCTTCACCAGACTGCCCCGGGGGTCCGGCACATTAAGAAAAACAAAAGGCTTGGCAGCCCTGCGCCCAATTATGTAGCCCACTTTTACCTATTGGTATGCCGAGGCTCAAACTGCTCAGTTAGGG
>NW_025354605.1:0-1052 GCF_016433145.1 Gracilinanus agilis | reverse complement strand
GGAGAAGAAGGAAGGGAGGAAGGAAGGAAGGAAGGAAAGAAGGAAGGAAGGAGAAGGAAGGGAGGAAGGAGGAGAAGAAGGAAGGGAGGAAGGAAGGAAGGAAGGAAGGAGGAGAAGAAGGAAGGAAGGAAGGAGGAGAAGAAGGAAGGGAGGGAGGAAGTAAGTAACAGGGGAGGGTGCTTATAAACACTGAGGCCTCACTGGGAGGAGCTGAATTCTGGAATTTCACCTTCCAATATCCACCTTCCAAATGACCCCATTACAGATTAGAAAAGTGCCAAGAAGTCCTATATCAAACATAAAAAGTGCCTTACCCTGTGCCAATGTACATGTCTCAGCTCAGTATTGGCATTGCTGTAATTAGCAAACATGATCCCAAACTCTATGAAAGAGGGGGTTGTAGCCTAGCTCCCCCTCCCTCGTGTGGCCCCAGCCAATGGAGACAGCCCTCAAACAGGTCTTGGGGCTGAGGACTGACTTTCTATTGTCAACAGCACAGGGTCCTCTTAGTTCACTGCTGTGCTCCCCAAATGGTCATGTTGAAAGACTGAGGGTCAAGACCTCCTTCAACGACTCCTTCTGGATAGAACTTAAAAGGTTTTGCCACCCTTGGGAAGGAGCTAAGGGCCAGCCTCGGGTCTAAGCAGGAGGCTGCAATCTGAGAGCACGTGTCCTTGCTGGACCAGAAGTCTCAGGCTGTGACCTTTGTTTCCTCCCTCTCTTTCCAGTGAGTCCTGAGTCTATCCTAGCTTTCTCTGCTGAGGAATAGGGAAGTCTGGAAGGCAGCCCTCCCCCAGCTTCTCAGAGGGCAGAAGGAGGCAGAAGTTGATCCCTTTAGAGGCACCTTTCTCTCTCTTTCTCTCTCCCTCCCTCCTCCCTTCCTCTCTCTTTCTCTCTTTCTCTCTCTTTCTTTTCTCTCTCTGTCTCTCTCTCTTTCTTTTCTCTCTCTCTTTCCCTCTCTCTCTTCCTCTCTGTCTTTCTTTTCTCTCTCTTCCTCTTTCTTTTCTCTCTCTGTCTCTCTTTCTTTTCTCTCTCTCTTTCCCTCTCTCTCT
>NW_025354604.1:0-3420 GCF_016433145.1 Gracilinanus agilis | reverse complement strand
TATATATATATATATTGGCTTTCTCCTTATTACGCCTTCATAACTTGGGTGTTTTATCTTCATTAATTCTCTTCTCTACATCTATTTGAAATTTTATTTCCTAATTTCTTGATCATACCCTTACTTAATGTCTTTAACGTCCTTATGTTAAATGTTCTGAAGTGCCAGATTTGAGCTCCCTCTTCTAAACAATTTCTATATTCTGCCCTTATAAGTCTTCTTCTATAATTCTTTGTTTTTCAAAGAAATATCAATTAATCATATTAAAAACAAAATATCCAAAATATCCAAATATATCCAAATAATATAAAATATAACAGCCACAGGAAAAAAAGGAGTTTTGGAAAATTGCAAAACTCATTTATGCAGAGGGCAGCTGGGTAACTCAGTGGACTGAGAGCCAAGCCTAGAGACAGGAGGTCCTAGGTTCAAATCTGGCCTCAAATACTTCCTAGCTGTGTGACCCTGGGCAAGTCACTTAACCCTCATTGCCTAGCCCTTACCACTCTTCTGCCTTGGAGCCAATACACAGTATTGACACCAAGACAGAAGGCAAGGGTTTAAAAAAAAACTCATTTATGCAAAAAAAAAAAAAAAACAACTAAAATCTGGATAAAGATATAGCTTTTTAAATTTAATAAAAGTTATAACCCAAATCAAAAGTTAACATTATATATAGTAGGAAAACACTAAAAACTTTCAAAATGAAGACTGGAATAAAGTATTTTCTTTTTCCATGTTCTTATTTAACATAATTCTAGAAATTTTATCAATAGCAATATGAAAAGAGAAAGAAGTTCAAAGAACAAGCAAAGAAGAGCCTTATAATCATATAAGGCTTATAGGCTATGTGATGGGATGGTTTATTTAGAAAATACTAGAGAATCAGAAAAGAAACTAAATGAGACAATAGTTTCAGGAAAATCATAGATCACCCAAAACAACAAAATGATACTTACTCATAGCAATAACAAAATCTGACCATATTTTGACCAAGTTTGGCCTCCAAGAATAGATATAAAGTCATTTCTCTCCAATCTTTGAAAAATTGGGAACTGGGAGAATGGAACACCAAATGTAACCATCAGACTTTTTTCAATGTGTGTACTAATTTTATTTAAATTCATTTTGGCTCTCTTTTTAAATTCTTTGTTCTAAGGGATGACCCTCTGGCATGGGGAGGAGATAGGATACCTTGGGAAAGGTAGATGATGTAAAAACAAAAGCCATCAATAAAAGTTTACTTAAAAGAACTTTTTATAAGAACTAGATCAATGCAACAAAGTTTACATCCACTGATTGGGTAGGTTCTGGTAAAAATCTTTGACTCTATTGCACTTTAAACTGATCAAAGCTCACTTTCTGTGCCAGTCACAAAACACCTTCAGCCCTTCCATAGGTGCATCTATGTCTTCATATTTTATGTCATCTAGGAGAATGCACAGCACTTGGGTTCAAGGGTATGTATCTCTTTTGTATTTGTATCCCCATGGCCTAGCACAGTACCTAGCATAGAGATGATGCTTAACAGTGCTTGCTGACTGATTGAAATATATTTTTTCTTTTCATCTGGACCAGAGATTTTTTTGGTGTGGAATTTTATTCCTGAGGAGCAACTTGCTCAGTTACTTAGTTTAGAATAATTGATTGGGGGCACTGAGCAATTATGTGACTGGTCTATGGGAACACAATTTATATATATAAAAGGTACAATTTGAGCCCAAATCTCCTTGATTCCAAAGCTTGTCTTGTATCTAATAAGCTGCCTGAATGATTTACAAAATGAGTGGCAAAATTACATTAGAATGTAAGCCCTTCCAATTCACATACTTTTGAAAAGGCCTACAATTTCCCCATGGCACTATTTTTATACCTCGGTACTCAGTCTTCATGACTCCCTGGAGCCAAAAGGAAAATTCCTAAAACAACCTCCTTCTCCTCCTTCTCTTTCTCCTTCTTCTTTCCATTCTCCCTCCTCCTGTCCTCCTTGTTCTTCTTGTTCTTGTTATTCTTTTCCTCCTCCTTCTCCTTCTCATCTCCATCTCTTCCTCCTCCTTCTCCTTCTTCTTATTCTTGTTCTTCTTGTTGTTCTTCTCCTCCTCCTTCTCCTTCCCATTCTCCCTCCTCCTCCTTCTTATTTTTTGTTCTTGTTCTTCTTGTTATTCTCCTCCTCCTCCTTCTTCTCCTCCTCCTTCTCTTCCTTACCTTCTATCTTAGTATCTATTCTAAGACAGAAGAGTGACAAGGACTACATAATTGGAGTTAAGTGACTTCCCCAAGTTCACACTGTTAGAAAGTGTCCAAGACCAGATTTGAACCCAGATCCTACTAATCCAGGCCTGGTGTTCTATTCATTAACTATTTAGCTTCCCCACTAAAATGTCTCAAGATAAGCCTCTCTAAAACTAACTAGCTTAGTTCTCAGACACAAAAGCACAAAGTACATTCTTTGATCTATACTCATATATTCATAGGACATACATTTAGAGTTCATAGGGATCTCTGATATATTATCTAACCCACTCATTTTACAAATGAAGAAACTGAGGCCCAGAGCATACACAGTTCACACACCTTCCAAGTAGTAGAACCCAGACACTAACTCAGATCCTCTGACTCAAAAATGAGTAGTAAGTTGTGCCAGAGCTTCCACGGGTGTAGTCTTTATGAACCCAGGATCACAGCTACTAGGTTGTGTGAATAGAGATTTCCTGGGGAAAGTTCTTCTTATCTGTTTAAAATAACTCAATGGACAAGTTTTTCATCCTTGCCAGTTTACAAGCACATGTCCATTGTGAAACAAGGCATGCCTGTGTATGTGTGTCCATGGATGCAGATGTCCCAGGCTACAACACAGGGAGCCAGTTTCTTTTCTGTCCCTTTCCTGCTTATGGAAAAACCAATCCATGCAACTTTTCATTTTCCCTGGAGAATATTTTGTGTCCTGAAAGTAGGAGGCAGATGACAAGATCACACAGGTGGACAGGATGGTCTGACCTAACTAAGGCAGGCTCTGGATGGTGGGATAGGTTGTTTTAGACACTTTCTCAACTGTTTTAAACAGAATAAACAGGGTAGAAATTACAAAAGAATATGAGTAGATTAACTGCCTAAAGGGACTATGGAATTATTTTTAAGGTCCAGGGCAAAGGATGCAGTTACAGTCAGAGAAAAGTAAGGCAGCAGAAAAAGGGCAGATGGCTGGGGTGGGTGACTAGATAAAATATGACATGATAAAATAGGCCTTAAAATATTTTGGGAAGGTAGTTATACATGTTTGTATAGTCTATAATGGGCAACTTTATATATGCTTTAATTCTTTCAGGTCATAAAGTCTCATTTGGAAAATTACAGGTTTGAGAGACTGCCCATAAGGAGCATTTGGCTTCAAAATACTATGATTATCATATTATATAAATT
>NW_025354603.1:0-1564 GCF_016433145.1 Gracilinanus agilis | reverse complement strand
ACACACACACACACACACACAGACAGACACACACACACACACACACAGACACACACACAATCTGTTCAAGACACCTTTAAAATGGATTATGTCTTTATATTTTAGCAAAAGAAAATGAAAATGAGGTCCTTCTATTTCTAACTTCTGCCTATCAAATATTACTGTAGTTTATTGCCCTTCCCCCTAACAAGTTGAATTCAAGCCCTACTCCTATTGGACCTACATTTTGGTAGCCTCATAATTGTAATAAGTTGAGAAACCGCATTAAGGAGGAAATAGTTTTTGTGGGGTGGGGATTTGAACAGTGATTTTTATGGAGGGTTTTCCCAAAAAAGTATATTTGATTTTAAGTAAAAATGAATTGAAGTGTCAAATAAATTTGTATCTTTGTGATTTGAGATTATCTTTGAAGGTTAAATTAGACCCACCTGAGAGGTTTGTTTTCAAAGAATGCAGTCAATTTGTGTCCCTAGCTAATGATTTTATTTGCAAACCACTTTATAACTAAGGCTATCTTCTAAGAGTTCCCAAGAAACACAAAGGAGCACTGAAAATGTAGATAAACTTTGCCTGTCTTGGTTTGTAACTTCATCTAGATGTCAAAGCCTCCTTTATAGATATGGAGGCTTTTGAAGAAATTGCTGGAAAGAGAAGCAAAAAGCAGTTTTGTAAACTTCCAAGAGGTTATTTCAAAAGTGAATTTTTAAAGTTACATCAAAAGTAGCCTACAGTCCTCATGTCTCATGAAAACATTTTGCTGGAGATACTAGCCTTCATTGAGCAAAAGAAATCTTTTCCATTTAAATAAATCAATATTGAAAGGCAGTGGTATTTCTGAAATGAAATGAGAATATCGTAATACTCAAAACAATGAGCCTGAAATTATTTTGTTATTGATGCTAATTTTGAATGGAAATACTCTGAGAAAGGACATAAATATTTGTGGAGTCTCAGTTTACTTAGTTACTATTTATTTATTCAACAAGTATCTATTAAATGCCTCCTTTGTTCCAGGGGATAGACAGTAGGAAAACAAAGGTATTTATTAATTTCAACAAATAATGTGTTACAAAATGTTTTCTGTTATGTTGTAACTCCTCATTAAGATTCTGTCTCTTCATTTTCATTCACTTTTCTTCTAAAGATTCTAGTGAACGTGCTCATTCTTCTAATTCTGATTTTTCTCTCTGTTATATTGTATAGATCTCCCAAGAACTCTTCATTGTGATACTTTCTAGTCTTAATCGCATTCAAGAATTCCATTATATTAGTACATTACTCTGTAGGTGGCCATTCTCCTAATGTTAAACTTTTTTAGTTGTCTCCAGTTTTTTTGTTTTTTGCAATTATACAATAGTACTTCTATTCTGGACTTCATCTTCATTCATTATACCTTCTTTACCATGTGTGGAACAATTATTTAAATAGAATGAAAACTAAGTTATTGAGAATGAGAATGAGAAAATATGAGCTATTCTGTCTCCCTCCTTCTCCCTCCCTCTTCCTCTCCCTCTCTCTTTCTGATTGTCTTTGTCTGGGACGCTATATGTATATATATATATAT
>NW_025354602.1:0-1011 GCF_016433145.1 Gracilinanus agilis | reverse complement strand
CCAGTCATTGTTTTTGGTGAGTTGATCGCTGGTTTTCCCCTCCTGTCTTCTTGAGATAGTTTAATTCTGATGGAAGGTTAACAAGTCTTGAACTGGAACAGTGTTTAGTTAGATAGGTCAATGTCCTGTCTACCCTTGTGTATTTAAAGATGTATAATTTTTATATATTTAGCCAAACCATCAATTTTAACACTTACACAATGCACTGAGCCACCCAGCTGTTTCTCAAACTCAGATCAGACCATGCCATTCTCCCTCTCAAGAATCTTCAGTGACTCCATATTATGTCAACTACCTATTGTTCCGTTTATCATTAAAAACTCCAATTTCCCTTTGTCTGATCCAGTTCTTCCCTTACTGGACTCAAGTGTCAGCCTCCTTCCGTTTCCCCTTTCGGCCAATTTGTAAAGGTTGACCTCAGTTTCCTCATCTGTAAACTGGAGATAATAATAGTGCCTACCTAGCGCTGAAGGTCAAATGAGATATTGATAAAACGCTTTGTAAATGTTGAGGTGTTAAGTAAGCATTACTTGTGGTTATTTCTTAAAGTGGGAAAAGTGCGGGAGATGGAAGAAGGAGAGAAGAGAACAGAGAAGAAATACCTTTGAGGGTTACAACAATTCTGGGACAAAGACCTGCAGGTATTATCTTTTATTTGTTCCATCTAATCATCTGTATTCCGTGTTCTAGCTGATCTGTATGTTCTACGTATCCATCTATGTGTTCTATCTGGCAGATTAGATTAAAAGCCAGAATAGCACAAGATAGAACAGAAAGATAAAACACATAGAATAGCTGGATAGATAGAACAGGTAGGTTAGAGAGTCCACAAAACAGGAAATGTAGTCTAGATGAATGGGTAGATCAAACACAGAAAAGCTAGAGTAGATGAATAGGGAGAACACACTGAACAGTAGAAGATATAGATAGATAGATAGATAGATAGATAGATAGATAGATAGATAGATAGATAGATAGATAGATAGATAGATAGATAGATAGATAGATAGA
>NW_025354601.1:0-3003 GCF_016433145.1 Gracilinanus agilis | reverse complement strand
CTTCTTCTTCTTCTTCTTCTTCTTCTTCTTCTTCTTCTTCTTCTTCTTCCCTTCTGTCTTAGATCCTAAAATGTTACACATGTTTTTTTCCCCATTAATGATATTGACCTATATTTTTTACCCTAGTTTTACCTTTTCTTGGTTAAGGTATTAGGACTATATTTATACAATAAAAGGATTCTGGCAGAGTGCTTTCTTTTCCAAATTCTGAGGATAATTTGTGAAGTGTGGGTACTAACAATTCTTTAAAAGTTCCTAAAATGCTATATAGAGCTATGTAGGGAACAGCTAGGTGATTTAGCGGATTGAGGATCCAGCCTTAAGCCTGAAGGTCCTGGGTTCAAATCTGATCTCAGATACTTCCTAGCTATATGACTGACTCTAGGCAAATCACTTAACCCCCACTGTCTAACCCTTACTGTTCTTCTGCCACAAGGGTTACCTTTACTTAGCAATGGTCCCTTGGTACCTAAAGGAACCTTTTCTTTCTGGGACCAAAATGGTTCCCATAACTCAATTTGACATTGAGCTTTGGAAACATTGAGCTCATATTGCACAGGCCCACACATATACCCTTTTATACATTTTTTCAGCTGCTTCCTCCAACTTAGATTCCTAAATCCATCAATTGTATATGGATGCAGAGACCCGCCTGTTCCATTCAAAATGCCAGTCTAGATGCTGGCACAGAAATAAACATAAATAATGATCAGCATCTATAGACTCCCATCTGTCTCCATTTTCTTATTGCAAAATAAGGATAATAACAGCATCTAATCTCCCAGTGCTATTGTGGGGATCAAATGGGATATTTGCAAAGAAGTTAGCATTGTGCTTGGTACCCAGTAGGTCCTATATAAATGTCAGATATTATGTTTGTTATTACTATTATCTCTTGGTGTTACATCAATACCAAAGGAGCATAAGGGCAGTCTATTGATTATCTCAAGGGATAAGGAGTTCAGAACACCATCTTATTCTTCCTCAACCACTGGAGTCTCCGAATTCTAAAAGATCCTAACTCCCTGGGACTCTGATCTTCTATGGACTTCATGCTCAGTCATCACAGGACCCTTTAGGGTTACTACGCCCTATCAGTTGGACTTTCCCCGTCTTATGACAGGCAAGTCCCCTGTTTCCATTCTATTTATCCTTGCACTTCAGTCAATGCCTATCGAGGTGGAAATTTTTCTTTTTCTCCTTTGTATTTTTATCTCCCTTTATCTCTACAATTCATATTGTTCTCTGCCTTCCTGTTCCATCATTCCAGCTGTATTATTTTAAAACTCTTCAGTCCTAGATTCTTTGACTTCCCACTCTTTCCATTCTCCTGGGATATTAGCAATCTAGCTCTTTCCAGAAGATACCACATCTCTAGTCATCTCCTGAAGTAGTGAGCACCCCTTTTATGGGTCTGGAGCAGAGGTAGGCACTCTTCACTTCCACTTTCAAATTGGCCCTTTACCATCAACATCCAATTATCTCTCTTCCTTTGAAGTTTGCTTCCTCTTTATCACCCAGCCTACCTCTTCTTTAAGAGTAACCTACTCTTCTTGGTCATTTTTCCTGCTTTTCTTTAAAAGTATTTTTTCATACAAAAATTGATTTTTTTCCTCCACCACCTCACCTTCAGAAAAAATAATAAATAAAACCCTTGTAACACACAAAGTCAAGCAACATACATTCTTGCCTCAGCCATTCCCAAAATATGTATCTCCTTCTGTATCGTGGGTCCATAACTTCTCTGTCAGAAGGTGGGTAGCATGTTTCATCATTGGTCCTTTCTGATCATAACAGGTCATTGCACTGATAAGAGTTCTTAAGGTTTTTAGTCATTATCGTATAAATTGTTTTTCTTCATTATACTCTTTACACTTTGCATCAGTTCATGCAAATCTTCTCAGGTTCTTCTGGAAACCATCCCTTTCATAATTTCTTTTTTTTCTCTCCTCCAAATCTTTACCTTCTGTCTTGGAATCAATACTGAGTACTGGTTTCAAGGCAGAAGAAGAGTGTGGTAAGGGCTGAGCAACTGGGGTTAAGTGACTTGCTCAGGGCCACATAGGGAGGAAGTATTTGAGGCTAGATTTGAACTGGGGACCTCCCATCCGTAAGCCTGACTCTATATCTGCTGAGCCACCTAGCTGCTCCCCTTCCGTGATTTCTTATGATATAGTAGTATCCATCTCTTTCTCTCTACTCAAATAGCCCTTTTTTCTCTACAATCATCCTTCATAAAGCTGTCAAAATTTGTATCCCTAAAACAGATCTGATCACATCGTCACCCCCTCCTCCTACTCAAAAATCTTCAATGACTCTGTTGCCTCAAGGATAAAATCCAAATACCTCATCCAAAATTCTCTAAAATCTGGCCCCGACCTACCTTTTTAGGCTGATTTCAGGTTATTTCCCTTTCAGACACCATCTCTTCCACTCAGACTGCTTCATTGCCTGGTTGTCCCTCCCTACTACATTCCATTTCTCACCGCCATGTTTTTGTACCTGTCAGTGGTACATGTGCAGACCTCCCTCCCTCCTCCAGAGCTGTGCCTTGTAGAAGGCCCAGCTTCCTTCAAAAGGGGCCATCTTTTATGTGAGGCCTTTTCTGATCCCTGTTTTCTCCTTTTCCCCAAGCCCCATCAGCACTCTCCTTAGAATTTCTTTGTATTAATTTTTGCTGTCTGCGTGTGATATTCCCTCATTAGGATGTAAGCTCTTCGAGAGCAAGTACTAGGTATTTTTTTGGTGTCTCTAGTGTCTAGCCCACCTAATTCCTAAAATATAAGCACTCAACTAAATGTCTGTGGAACTGAATTGTTCAATATGTTCTTTAATCGAATCTTTTTTTTGGTGTTAATAGCTTTGTAAAGCAATCAGGTGGAGACTCTTAAATTGCACATTTTCTGACTCGTTAATGATTTTGGCCTTTTTTTCGTTTGAACACATTGATGGTCTGATTGTATAGACAACCGATGCAGAAATGGCTCCCTCCTCACGTGACCG
>NW_025354600.1:0-3493 GCF_016433145.1 Gracilinanus agilis | reverse complement strand
TTCCTTTCCTTTCCTTTTCTTTCCTCTTTTCTTTTCTTTTCTTTTCTTTTCTTTTCTTTTCTTTTCTTTCCTTTCCTTTTCTTTCCTTTCCTTTTCTTTTCTTCTTTTCTTTTCTTCTCTTTTCTTCTCTTTTCTTCTCTTCTCTTCTCTTCTCTTCTCTTCTCTTCTCTTCTCTTCTCTTCTATTCTCTCTTCTCTTCTCTTTTCTCTTCTCTTTTCTTTTCTTTTCTCTTTTCTTTCCTTTTCTCTTATAAACCCTTACCGTCTGTCTTAGAATCATTACTGTGTATTGGTTCCAAGGCAGAAGAGCTATAAAAGCTAGGTAATTGTAATTAAGTGACTTGCCCAGAATCACACAGGAAGAAATTACCTGTGGCCAGATTTGAACCAAGGATCTCCAAGTTCTTGGCCTGACTCTCAATCTACTAAGTCATTTAGCTGCTCCCAAGAGATGCCTTTTCAAAAATCCCTGGTATGGCTCTAATTTATCTGTCTGCTAGAGATAGATAAGAAAGGGCAACAAAACCACTTAACCTGCATTACCTAGCCCTTAACACTCTTCTGCCTTGGAACCAATACCCAATACTGATTCTAAGATGGAAGGAAGGGTTAAAAAAAAAGAATGGGCAACAAAGACTATCCTTTAGTGGATGGCATCTTTCTAATGTCCTCCAGCGGAGCACAGGTTTTGACTAGTTGTTTATCCCCTAATGAAATACATGGTTCTTTAGTGTTCCCCTATGTTCTCCCACCACTCTTACCTCTGGAGTAAGAAGCTGAAGCCAAGGGGATAATCTGGGATTTATTCTAGTTGGCTGAAACCAGCATTTAATAGGTAATGGCTATAGAAGGAATTCTTTTTTTGTGAATGAATTCCTTTTGCCAGTCTGGTGAAACTGATGCATGCTTTTGCAAAATAATGTTTCTAAATGCATAAAATAAAATATGGGCATCCCAAAAGTTTTAGAGTAGTTTTCTTATAACTATATATAGCTTATAACTAAGCATTAAGACTTTGGCAGTGCCCTCTGCATAGGATTACAAAATAAACTAATTAAATTGAAATAAAGATATCTTTTTGTTTTTTTCCCCTGTCCAAAATCTAGGCCTTCTCTCCTCCCCACCTTCCTCCTTGAAATCTATCACTTAAATTTAGAACCTTTGCTTCAAAGTACATGTGTCAAAGTGGGCAGTGAGACTGGAGTCCCCAGGGTTCTTTTACAAATGGCCATGGATCCTTCTTGCCATGTACCTTCATCCACAACAAGCCAGAACGTGTGACCATTGCTCTTTGAAAGAGAATGAATGGGCAAGACTTCAAAGAACAATTCATCATTATGATGCAACTGCAGTTCTCTATCTATTATCTTCATTTTGGAAAAGACCAAATGTGGTTATCTACATATGGTTATAGTGAATTCATAAATGGTGGAATTCATGCTTTGAGTGACACTTTAGTCTGACAGAATTTCCCTTGGGCATTAATTTTTAAGAAGCCTGTGGAAAATTGAAGGAAGACAAGGGAGAGGGGTCAGGAGTCAAAGGAGTAGGGTTGTATATTTGGAATTGGGGAGGTGCCATTTAAAAGTAGTGTTCGTGGACACGTGGGAGCTTTGAAACTACATTTCCCATGATTCCTCATGGCAAACAGGAAGTATGATGATGTAAGAGAGGGATTAAATCTACTGGGTGAGGAGGAAGTTGCTCTCTTAGCTAGCATGCACGGGCGATTCGAAAGGTAAAGATGACTGAGGCAATGTGAATACTTACAGGCGAGTGGTCTAATGATTTTATCCCTATCAGCATGGGTTTAATTAAACTACTAATTTCTATATTTATATCATTATTAATTATTTTTAATCGTAACAGGTTCAAATTCTGTCCTTGACATTTATTAGCTCTGTAACCATTTAGCATTTTGACTCAGTTACTTCTTTTGTAAAATGGGAATAATAACTTTAGTGAACACATCATGATTTTACTGTGAGGTTCAAATAATAGAATGCACATAAAGTACTTTGAAACACTTAAAGGATTAAATAAAGCATAATTATCTTTGTTATCACGAAGATGTCTGGTCTAAACAACAATTGATTAGAGGTGACAACAGGAGTATAAATAGAATTTACAATGACTGAATTTGATCATTGGTCTTTCTTTGCTTTTGCAAATTTTTTTTTCTGTTGTGTTAGCTACAAGGGTATGAAAGAGAATAAGTAAGTAAACTGACAGTATTAATAGTTTAGTGTCTGTAGAACACTTTAAAACTTGCAGAGCCCTTCACAAATATTACCAGACTTGGTCCTCACAACAATCCTGTGAGGCAGGTGCTCTTAATTAACTCCATTTTACAGTTGAAGAAAGTGAGGCAAATAGAGGTGAGATGGCTTGCCCAGAATCACATAGCTAGTTAATGTCTAAAGTTGGATTTGAACTCAGAAGCCAGGTCCAATGCTCTATCCACTGTGTCACCTTACTTTATAATCAAGTTATATTGTGCTACCATCCCCGTGGGCATATAACTGAGTGTCTCTGCTTTGCTCATCTCTGACATGAAGGGATGGATTAGTGTCCAAGATTCCTTCTAGCTCTTAAACCATGGTCCTTGAATACAGACTGGCCCCATGGTTCCCTTATATGGAGATTAAATAACCTCCAAGTTATTCCTTCCAGCTCAAGAGCCTTGAACCTGTGGATAGGAACTAGCCTTGGGAATCTCAAGTAGAGAGAACTCCTGGTGAGGAGACTCTTTACCAACTTAGACCAGCATTTTCTCTGCATTTGACAGTCTTACAGGGTTGGGTAGGGTCCTACAAGGTTAATTGTCTTGCCCATGGTGACAATGTCTTGGAAAACTAGTCAAGGAGAGATAATTTAAGAATCATCAGACTATGAAAAATGTGACCATTAAAAAAAAAAAAAGAAATAAAGCTCAGATGCCCATGCTCATGCAGTTTTAAATGAAAGCTGTCTGGCTCTGTTAAGGCCAGAGAAAAATAGAAAATAAAAAGGAAACCTCAGTGGAAAATTCCAGAAGTGTAGAGGTTAAAATACATTAGTACTTGGAATGCTTCTCCCTTCTGACTTAAGACCCAGCTCCAATCTTACCTTCTGTAGGTGACCTTTCCCTAGATTTCTTTCAGTGCACTCTGTATGTGTATATTATAATCTTTTCTTATATAGAGATATCATTTACATGTAGAATTTTATTATATTTATTATATTTATATATTTAATTTTAATATGTTTTAATATGTTACATGTGATTTTAATGCATTATTTATTAGGTTAGATTTATTACTATATTTTATATATTATATTTATTATTGTCATATATAATATATGTTATAATTAGATTAAATTTATTACATAGTAAATGTATTAGATTAGATTCATTATATATTATCTATTGAATTTATTATTGTCATGTGTAATATGTTATTAGGTTAAATTTATTATTATATAGTAAATATATTTATTATATATTATATATT
>NW_025354599.1:0-4157 GCF_016433145.1 Gracilinanus agilis | reverse complement strand
AGGAAGGAAAAGAAAAAACTGGTAGAATTTGAACACAGATTGAAGCATACTATTTTTCATTTTATTTTCTTCATGGTTTTTTATGTGACTTCTACAACATGACTAATAGATATGTTATGCATGATTGCACATGTATAACCTTTATCAAATTTCTTACCCTCTCAGGGAGGAGTAAGGCAAAGGAGGAAAGAGAATTTGGAACTCAAAATAAAAAAAAAATGTTAAGAAAAAATTTTACATGTAATTGGAGAGAAATGAAATTATTTGTGCAAATTTTTTAATCTTCATATAATCAAAATCATCTATTTTTCTTTTATAACTTCATTGCTATTATGATTAGCTAAAAATTTTTCTTCCATCCACAGCTGAGAAAGATAATTTTTCATACTCCACTATTAAATCAATTTTTTAAAAAACCATAAAGAGAAAAATACTGGCTTGCTAAAGTTTCTCTGCCATCAAAGCTCTGGAGACAGTTCGAAATCTGTGGCTCATAAGCCACGACCCACTTAACCAAGGGTACAAAGTAAATTCTTGATAGTATTCACTTTTCATTCATTCATCTTGTTTACTCAATGGGCATTTATAGAAGGACACTGTGCTAGGATGCTTCAAGAAATTCAAAGTTTACTTAAGATCTGGTCTCTGTTTTCTCTGAACTAACAGGCTAGAATTGGGAGGAGATGCCAACCAATACATAGAATATACACTCTTGTGGGTTACTAGGGGGGCTAGAAAATATAATAATGCATGTGAGGTCAGGAAATCAGGTCATTACATTTCCTTTTAACCAACATTTATTAAGTTCTTACCATAGATCAACCAATCATGGAATCGTCACACATTCACAAAGCATTCACATCCCAGGTTCTCTGGTCTGAGCTGGTTGGTATTGACATAGATGAGGATAAGGTTGCTACTAGAATAGGCAATGGAGATTTCTGGGTGGGTGGTGGATTGGAGTTGGATTAAGGAATATATAAGAGAAAGGGGGAGAGAGGAAGGGCATTCTAGGTAAGGGAACAATGAGGAGAAAGGGTGCATGGATGTGTGAGAGGGCTATGTTTGGAAGTGATGGTAAATTAGTTCATTTTGGCAGGAATGCAATGCTTTTGCTTAGAGGGATAATATGAGGTAAAATGGCAAAAATCGTGTGGCACTGATTCAACAAGGATCTTGAAAGCAAACAAAGGAGGCTGAATTTGATTTAGTGGACAATCAGGTAGTGCTCTTGGAGATTTTTGAGTCAAGGAAGCCCCTTAGCAGATCCATCTGTGAGGAAGGCGATTCCAGCACTGGGGTGAAGAACAGTGTTTGTGGAAAGTTATTCCCATAGGCCACATACTTAAAAAAGAGGGTTCAAATTAGGTTGGTGGCCCTGGGAAATGTCAGCAGGCTTTAAGGGATTCTGCTTTTAATTAAGACCACAAGCCAGGTAGCTGTTCTTGGTAGGGCAATGGTCCAAGACAATCCCAAAGGATTCATGATGAGAAATGTTCTCCACCTCCAGAGAAATAAGGGAGTCTGATTGCAGATCAGAAATAGATTTTTTTTACTTTTTTTTTTCATGCTTTTTTAAAAATGAGTTTTCCTCCATAACATGACCAATGGTGCGATATATTTTGCATGATCACACATGTATAACTTAGATCAAGCTCTTGCCTTGGGGAGGAAGGAGGAGAGGGAGAAAGAATTTGGAACTCAAATTTTGGAAAATAAATGTTAAAAATTGTCATTATATGTCATTGGGAAAAATAAAACATCATGTTAAATTTTAAAAGAGACTATAAGCCAAGGTATTAGAAGGGGCCAGGTAAACACTGCCAGGGGTTAAATGCTTCATTCCATGAGTCAATTGGTCCCTTAATGACTAAAAGCTCTTTACTCAATGTCTGTCTTGAAAATCCAAAGAGAAAATCACAGCCAAAGGTGGCCCACCCGATTCCTCAGGGCATGATAGAGAATCCCATTTTGGCCAAGGTTTGGGAAAGAAACCATGGCTTCCACTTCCTTTCTGAAAACCTTCTGAGCATCTCCTTCCTATTCTTAAGGATGGTGGCTGGCTCCTTGGTGCCTTCTTATTCCACTACAGATTGTCCTCTGTCCAAAAGTCTCCTGAGGAGATTCTGGGGAGAAGAGGGATGAATAAAAGGAACTATTCTTTGCCTGGAGGTGGACCAAGCTTTGGCTGGGGTAGGAATCAAGACCTTGGGCCCAAACTTAGCTCAGTTAAAAATATTACCTGTGTGACCTTGGACAAATCACTTCCCCTCTTTAAGTTCAGTTCCCTCCTTGAGTAAATGGGGCAGAGTTACTCTTTAGGAAGAGGGCTAAACTGGAGGGCAAGGCCAGAAGAGAGCAGCCAGGATGGAGGATGGCCACACTGTGTGAACATAACTGTCTCCAGACCTTCCTATGGAAAAGAGATGGGATTATTCTGCTCAGCCTCAGCCAGTGAAAATTGCAAAGAGATCAGTGGCTCATAGGATGATAGCTCTGGAAAGAGAAGAGCCATTCCTCATTTTACACATAAGGAAACAAGAGGCGTAGGGAGGTAAGTGACTTGTCCAGAGTCACACAGCTGGGAAGTGTTTGAGATGGGATCTGAACCCAGGTCTTCTGACCTCTGAGCTCTTTCCATTGTAATGGGAGTGAAAGAACTGGGCAAGGGCAGGATAAAATTTCTTTTACGGTGGGTCATCTGCTCTGGCCAGTCATGTAAAGGGCAGGAGAAGACCAGCATGACTCTTTTTACTATACCATGCTCTATTCTCTCCCAAATTTGATGTGCAAGGGAGATTCCCCAATGGTGGAATGGGCTGCTGGTGCCTGCTTGGATTTTGTATATACATAATACCCACACAATAGATATATACACATACAGAGTTCAAATCCAGCCTCAGACACTTCCTGTGTGACAGTCACTCAATTCTATTGGCCTAAGACGCCTCATCTGTCAAATGAGCTGGACAAGGAAATGGCAAACAGCTCTAGTATCTGTGCCAAGGAGCTCCTCAGTGGGGTCATGGAAAGCCTGGGAAGACCGGAAAGCTCTGGAACCACAAGGATGCGTATGTGAGTTGTCTCTTCCCTAGATCGCGGGCTCCCTGAAGGCAGGAACCGTTCCCATCTTGTCTTTCCATCCCCTCCCCACGCCTGACACAGGGCTGGGGTCAGAAGAGCTGAGTTCAAATTCCATCTCAGACTTTTCTGGGCTGGATTCGGGGTCACAAATCGTCTTCTGCTTGCGCACAGCAGCCTAATGAGAATGTGGACCCCGTAGGATCCAAGGTGAAAGCGCTCTTTAGCCCTTCAGAAAGCAAGGGCTAGGCTGTGCCCGAGGTCTGAGAGAAGCTGAGGCTTCAAAACTGCCCCAAGAGTGCCCCGAGAGGCCTCGGTATTAGCCGTGAGTGTCCGTCTCTGGTTCACGGGTCCTGTGTGACCCGGGTCAGTCTGAAGCTCTCCAAGCTCTATGCAGGATTAGAAACCCTTGAGGTACGGACGGGCAGCGTCAGTCCACACCTGCTCCCATCCCTTCAATCAACCCCTGCGTGGCTGGGAACTCCCTTTCCCGCCCCTCCTCCCCCCGCCCTAGTTAGGCACCCATTTTAAGAGACATTCCGGTCCAGGGGTGGGGGAGAGGTCCCTGGAGTCATTGCGCCTGTAGACACTGTAGACAAGCATTTATGGAGCGCCTAATAAGTGCTAGGCTTAACGCTAAGCACGGCCGACACCGAGCATGGAAGACCAGCAGCGCCTGCCCTCAGGGAGCTCACGATCTAAGGGAAGAGCCAGAGGACAAACAGCTGAGAGCGCCGGCCTCCGAGCGGGAGAGGAGACCTCACAGAGGGGCAGGAAGGGCGGGTCCCGCCGGTCCCGCCCCCTCCTGAGCCTCCCTGGTCAGCCTGCCGGGTCAGCCTGCCCCCTAGGGGATCCCCTTCTAGGCTGCCGCGTCCCTCCCTCCCTGGCTCTTGCCCCGCCCCAACGTCGCTCCCCACCTCAGGCCCTGCACACCCTCCTCCTCCCCCTAGTGTCCTTCCTGAGCCCCCCTCCCCTCCGGGACGGGCGGGGGCGGGGCCGCGAGTGCATCCGGGTAACTGCCCCGCTGACCCCTGGGCGAGAGCGCGCCCACCCCGCCCCTGGCCCCGCCTCTGACC
>NW_025354598.1:0-6317 GCF_016433145.1 Gracilinanus agilis | reverse complement strand
ATCACAATTATATAATTATTAATTAATTAGAACCATTTGCTCTGACATCTTGCAATCTCTGATCTTAGAGCAAATGGTTCTTCACCTTTTGGTGAGCTCGGTGAGCCCCTTGGGCTGTAGCCTGGTAAAGCCAGGAGATCTTTTCTCAGAACAACAGTTTTAGAACGCATAAAGTGAAATCTGTAAGATTGCAAAGGAGAACAATTATGTTGAAATACATTGATCAAGTGAAACAATAAATGTTTCAAAAGAAGTTCATGGACTCGGAGATGAAGAACTCCTTAAGGGACATATATTATAGTAGTCTCCCCAATTTGGGGGAAACGAAGGCTGAGGAGAGAAACGAGGATTCGAATCCTGCTTCTGTAACTTACTATTTGTATGATCTTGGATAGCTCCCACTGCCTTCCTGGGCCTCAGTTTCCTGCTCGGGTCAAATGAAGAGACAGATTAGGTGGCTTCTGAGGTCTCTTTCAGTCCTAGGTCTACGAGATGATATGACTATCCCCTCCTCCAGGGGGAGAGAGTGACTGAGTGAGAATTTGAACCCAGGCCCCCGGCTCCCTCACCCAGCCCTCTTCCCATGGCCCCTCAGCTCAGACAGAGGGTCGGGAGGGATTTTGGCTTTTTTCTCTCCCTCCCCTCTTCAGTGGGGATCCAGATTTCCCCAAGCAGGGACACGATTTGGTTTGACTTTCCATGGCGAAGGTCGGGCTCTGGACTGATGAAGTGCCGTAAAGGGATTGGATTTGAAAAGGAAATGTCATAAAGCCACGATGGCATCGAGCTTCGGGGAAATGGGCAGCTGGCGCGGGCCAAGTCCATTTAGATTGGGGCCGGCTCTGGAGCCTCCTCGGGCAAGGCTGCTCCTCACGGCAGGGGAACGGACCTTATTAAAACATCCCCGAGCGGGGCTGGAGCTTGGGGTCAGGTTCGAGTTTTCTGTCGGTGCAGCTGAAGAAGGTTAAGAAAAAATACCGCTCTGGATGGGTGAATTCGTGGGTGCGGGCTCGCTCCTACTGCAGAGAGGCAGATGGAGAGTTTCAGCGTAGTCTACCTACGGCAAAGGAGCCAGAGGCCGCGGCTTCCAGAGCTGCCCGTGACATTGACTTGACAAACCTCGCATCTCCGTGGGCCTCAGTTTCCTTGTTTGTAAAATGGGAAGGTGGGACTGCATTATCCCTTTCAGCTCTTAATCCGTGAGCCTTTGATGCCACGACCCAGGCGACCTCCCATATCAGGAGTATTTATTTATAAAGGTACTCCATCTAGATGACTCAAATTAGTCCAGGTAGCCCATGACACTTTTAGACATTTCTTGGAAGCACCCAGGTGGTCCTGTGGCTAGCCCACTGGAGCCAGGAGCCAGGAAGGAGTCCAGGCTTGGAGTCAGGAAGACCTGAGTTCAAATTTGACCTCCAAAACTTACCATCTGTGTGATCTAGGCAAGTCATTAGATCTGTCTGACTCAGTTTCTTTTTTTTTAAATTTTGAATATTTTCCTATAGTTACATGTTTCATGTTCTTTCCCTCTCCCCCAAACCCACCTAACCCCCTTTAGCTGCCGCACAATTCCACTGGGTTTTACATGTATCATCGTTTAAGACCTCATTCCATATTATTGATAGATGGACTAGAGCAGGGGTTCCCAAACTTTTTTGGCCTCCCACCCCCTTTCCAGAAAAAAATATTACTTAGCCCCCTGGAAATTAATTTTTTTTTAAATTTTAATAGCAATTAATAGGAAAGATAAATGCACCTGTGGCTGCAGCACCCACCAGGGGGTGATAGCGCCCACTTTGGGAATCACTGGACTAGAGTTATCCTTTAGTGTTTACATCTCCAATAATATCCCCATCAGCCCATGTGTTCAAGCAGTTGTTTTTCTTCTGTGTTTCTCCTCCCACAGTTCTTCCTCTGAGTGTGGCTAGTTTTCTTTCTTATAAGTCTCTCAGCCTTGCTCTGGATTCTTGCATTGCTGCTAGTAGAGAAGTCCGTTATGTTCAGTTGTACCACAGTGTTTCTGACTCAGTTTCTTCATCTCTAAAATGAAGATAATTATAGCATTTACCTCCAAGTTATTGAGAGGCTCAAATGGAATAATATTTATAAAGCCCTTAGTGCGGTGCCTGACACACAGTAGGAGCTTCATAAATGTATGTTCTCTGCCTCCATCTCATTGTTAGGAAGTTATTCCTAACGTCAAGCTTAAGCTGCCCTTTCTGCTGCCCTTCATTTCCTGTCTCCTCTACCCCCTTTCCCCACCACTACTGTCAGCTCTGCCCTCTGGGACCAAACTGGAGAAATGTAATCTTGTCTCCATTTCAGCTTTGTAAGTGAGTAAAGACAGCTCTTTTGTCCCCCTGAGTGCTTTATTGTCCAGGATAAAGATCCCCATTCCTTTAACTCATCATCAGATGACCTGAACTCAAGGCCTTTTATGATTCCACCTCTCAATGTCTTTTCCACCATGTGGAGCCCTGGCCTGAGCGCAGTGCTCCTCGGGGATCAGACCCAGGTAGAAGACTGTGTGAGGAAGCCATGGATGTGACCATCCCTTGAGGTACCCTGAAATCACATTTGCTTTCTTCAATGACTCTGATGGAGTTTTCAGGCCACTGCAGCCCCCACGTCCTTTTCCTCCCGAACTTTCCCCATCTTCTGAAATTGACTTTTGGAAACCAAATAGAATACTTCATTTCCCCCATTGAATTAAGTCCTAGAGTCAACCCGATGTCAAGTCTTCTGGGATCTCATTGGATTTTTACTATGTCATTCGATGTCTTAGTGTCAAGTGATTTTTTTTTTAAATTGTAAAGCCCCAAAGAGATGTGGGCATGTTTATAGGCAACAGGGAAAGTGCTCGTCATGAATCTCTTTTTATTTAACTCTCTGTGTACATGCAATCCCCCCCATTGAAACTTAAGTTTCTTGAGGGCAGGGAAGGGCCATTTGGGTTTTTGTCTTTGTATCTCCAGTGCCTGGCACATAGTAGGGGCTTAAATGCCTGTCTGTGCACTGAATTGACCCATCTGTGCATGGGGATATGTTTGTGGCAACATTGGGTTAAATGGTAGGAGTTGGAATCTGTTTCATCTTAATGCCTGGATATCTTTCTCTTGGCCTAAGGTTGGTGCCAAGGGCTTTGGTGCTAATTGGGTTGAACACTGCAAATACTCCCTGGGAATATCAGTGCCCTCTAGATTGTATGGCTGCTAATGTGGCTGGAATTGTGCCACCTACGGCTGGAACCCAGCCTGTGAAAAATAGGCTAATAGGGTTAGTCGACTTAGCCAGCCAGTCAAGAGGCTGTTTTTTTTTCTCCATTAAGATACATTCCAAATATTTGCCTGTGCCCTGGCCTTGACAGCTCCGATGTCCTTTCTAGCTACATTTTGTCTTAGTTCTCTACCTGAGTTCATCATTTGGGCCAAATGGGACTCCCAGACTCAATGCCCCATCATCCTTTTTTGGACTTTTGCCAGAACTGATCTCTGTGCCCAGAAGGCACTTATTCTTCACCTTCACCTCGCAGATTCTTTATCATCATCCAGTTTCAGCTTCAGTATTCTCTCCTTGAGGGAGACTTCACTGGTCCTCATGTCTCCCCTGATGTTTCTGCTTCTGCTGCTGCTATCACTATCAGTCCCTCGAACCCTAAACTCTGGGAGAAGTTCCTTCTCAGCTCTGAACACACTGGGACGATACATTCTAGTGTTTTTGGACCTTCTCACTCCCACACGACTCAACCTCAGAACCATAATCCAATCTCCACTTCCCTTACCTTGGGAAAGGGCTGTCTGGGTCTGGAAATGGACTCTCCTATAGTTTCACTCACCATCTCTGCAATTTCCCAAACCAAAATACTCCTCTTGGCCCTACCACTCCTCTGTATTTGTTGTCCCTTAATAGAATGAAAGCTCCTTGAGGACAGTATCTGGTTCACTTTTTGTATCTGTATTTCCAGACCTTAAATCAGTGCTTAAAATGTAGTAAGCACTTAATACTTTTTTTTATTCATTCATTCATTCATGCATTCATTCACTCTCGACTTTCCTTGTGCTAAAAATATTGTTCTAGATCTTAATTCCTTCCCCTCTACTGGGTATATGAAACCTGAGCCAGGCAAATGGCCTGATGACTTTTTCTGCTCATGCATTGGGCACTCAAAGAGGCGTTTTTAAAGTATCTACTCTGAGGCAGTCTTGATGCTGGGTTGGGATCCAAAGACCAAATCATTCCTGCTCTCAAGAGGGAACTTGCAAAAAATGGAGTGACTTAAGATGCACTGGAGCCCCAATCTATGGTTGACGTTAACCATGGTTTGCATAAAGAAAGAAGCTGAACTAGAGGTCCCTCCTTGCTTGGCAGGGAGATACCCACAAGGACCTTGTCAAATCTGTCTCCTTACTAGCTCAGATCAAATATTCAAGCAGTGTTCTCTCTCCCTCCAGTTGTCATGGGAACAGGCACAAAGGACCCATCTGCTCATTTTAAATGGTTATGGATTAAAATTGGTCAGACTTAGAAGCACTGACTCAAGTAGAATGAATAGAGTGTCTGTCTTCAAGTCAGAAAGACCTGACTTCAAAGACTGCTTCTGACACAACTAGCTGCATGACCTCAGTTTTTTGATTTATAAAATGGAGACGAGGCAAAGCATGATAAAACAGTCAACAAAGCTGTTTGTGCTCTGTTTGGGATTACTCTAAAAGACTCACAGCTTCCCAGAAAAGGGAGGTGAGAGTCTCTGTTGTTTGCTTTTATGAAACTTCACCTGGACTATATGGTAAAGTCAGAACACTGATTAACTAGAGAGAAGGAGGGCAACCAGAATGGGGAAGGATCTTGAGTCCATTGTTGTGGATAATGGGACACTAAAGTTGGTGTGCTCTCTTTTCCTTGCTGAATGAGGAGAGGATAAAGGGTGATTGAGGTAATAGGAGAGGAATGAAAGGGATGGCTCAGTTTTGGTAAGGAATGGACAAAGCGGTATTTGGATGGTAAGGTTACAAGTGAGGTATTCAGGAGAGGCAGCTAACACAGACTAGACACTCAGGCTAGAGACAAAGGATACGGGGGGGGGGGGGAATAGGCTGAACCCTTCCAGGCAGGTAAGGTATCTCTATAGACACAAGGAGGGCTTTCTTGTCAGTTTCTCAAGTCCCTCAAAGGAGGAGTCAAAAGGTTCTTCCCTGACACTGAAACTGAAGGGATTCAGGAGGAAGTGTTGGGCAACTACTTCCTCCCAAGATGTATGCCTCCAGTTCCCTCAAGAAATAAAAGAGATAATCCTTCCCTCTTCAACCCTTGGCTAATTCTTCAACACAGTGATTCACCAGAGAGTTTGATTAGGTAACAAGGGGATTTATTGATATTCAGGGTTAGTCAGAAAGGAGAGAGAGGTTTAGGGTTTCTGACAGCCACAAGATGGGGGAAGGTCACAGGAATGGGTTAGACTGAGAGAGAACCTGCTCTCTCGGCCAGGGAAGATTTGGCTGCTTTTAAAGTTGAGAGTATGCTAAATCAATAAAATAAAATGATAGTTTGATTCAGGGATGTCCTACTTGCCTATGGGAAAACTAAACCCACAAAGTCTATTCACTAATAACCCAAAAGCCACCCTTCCTCTCAGAGCCCACAGGAAATCAGGAAAGGTAACAGGGGTGTGATATGAAGAAGGTCAGGGAGAGGTCCAGAGAAATTAGCTAAGTTCAAATTGTCCAGAGACAAAAGCACAGGCCAAAAGCAAAACTAAAACCCAAAGGCAGAGTGTCAGTTGAACCTTCTGCTCTGCTCAAGCATCAGGATCCAACTGTCCCTTTCAGGATTCTAAAGCTCCTAACTGCCAGAAGTTTTCAGTTAACTTTTGCAAGGGCAAAAACCTTTATTGCATCTTTGCATTACACCATGTCATATGAGAAAAGGCTGAAAGAACTAGGGGTATTGAGCCTGGAAAACAGAAGTGTGTGTGTGTGTGTGTGTGTGTGTGTGTGTGTGTGTGTGTGTGTGTATGGGGGGTTCTGTGGCCATGTCAGTTTTCTTGAAGGATCGTCACATTCATCTTTCTCATTATCATCTTCATCATCATCATCTTTCCTTCTCTGTCCAACATTTCTTTCCCTTATTTCTTCTCTTCCTTTCCCTACTTCCTTAGATGCTTACTAAATAATGACCCAGGACAAGTTCTTTAACCTCTGTTTACTTCCAGGTCCTTAACTGTAAAATGAGGATAATAATAACACCTATCTCTTCAAGTTATTGTGAGGATGCAATGAGATAATATTTATAGAGTATTTAGTATGATGCTTTCCTTC
>NW_025354597.1:0-6885 GCF_016433145.1 Gracilinanus agilis | reverse complement strand
TATATATATATATATATATATATATATATATATTCTTCCCTCTTTTAGCTGATTCTGATGTCAGTGGGGTTTAAGGATTGCCCACTTGCCCCTTTTTTCCCTACTATGAAAACTTTTCCTTGAATGCCTCTTGTGAGAAAATTTCTCTATTTTACTTCTCCCTTTCCCCTTCTTCCAGTGTATCCCTTTCTCACTCTAATTTTTTTTGAGATCATCCCAATATTGATTCACACTCATTCCCACTGTCTATGTAGATCCCTAAAAATATTAAATTCTTAATAGTTATACATATCTTCCCATACAGGAATGTAAATAGTTTAAATATATGGCCTCTTATGATTTCTCTTTTATGTTTCTCTTTTTATACTTCTCTTGAGTTTGCATGTTCAAATTTTCTATTCAGCTCTGGTATTTTCATCAGAAATGCTTGGAAGTCTTTTATTTTAATAAATATCCATTTTCTCCCCTGAAGAATTAAACTCACTTTTGCTGTATAGGTTATTCTTTTTTTTTTTTTAATTCAGAGATACTTTATTTTCCCATTTACACATAATAATAATTTTTAGCATTTGTTTTCTGAAATTATACAATCAAAATTGTCTCTGTACCTTCCTTCCCTCCTCCTCTTGGAGATGGTAAATGTTTCAATCTGAATTATACTCATATAGGTTATTCTTGATTGTAACCCTAAGCTCCTATGCTTTACAGAATCATATTCCAAGTCCTCTACTCCTTTAATGTGGAAATTCCTAAATCTTGTATGATCCTTACTGTGGCTTCACAATATTTGAATGGTTTCTTTCCAGCTACTTACAATATTTTTCTCCTTGACCTCGTAGTTCTGAAGTTTGGTTATAATAATTCTGGGGGTTTGCATTTTGAGATCTCTTTCAGGAGATGTTCAGTGGATTCTTTTAATTGATTTTTTTACCTTCTGGATCTAAGAGAACAGGGATGTTTTCCTTAATCAATTATGGAAATAAGATGTCTAGGCTCTTTTAAAAAAAAATATAAGGGCTTTCAGGTAGTCAAATAATTCTTTAAAATTTTATTTAAAATATTTTTTTCAGTTACATGTAGAAGCACTTTTTTTTTAACATTTCAAAGTTCAGATTTTCTCTTCCCCCAGATTCCCATAGGCAGTGAATAATCTAATATAGGTTGTACCCATACTTTTATATAATACATGTTTCTGTATTGCTCATGTTATGATAGAAGACACATATCACAATATAATAGAAATATCATGAAGAAAATATAGAGGAAGTTGGTATGCTTTGATCTACAATCAAACTCCAACAGTTCCTTCTTTGGCTGTGGGTAGCATTTTTCCTCATGAGTCTTTTATGGTTATCTTGGAGACTTGCCTTGCTGATAATGATTTAGTCCTTCACAGTTGATCATCATACAATATTTCCATTACTGTAGACATTGTTCTTCTGGTTCTGCTCACTTCATTTTTCATCAGTTCATATAAGTCTTTCCAGGTTTTTCTGAACTCATCCTGTTTATCATTTCTTAAGGTACAATAGTATTCTGTTACCACCATATACCACAGCTTGTTCATCCAATCCCCCTAAGCAATGGATAATCCTTCAGTTCCCAATTCTTTGCCACTTTGCTACAAAAAGAGCTGCTAGAGATATTTTGGTACAAGTATGTCCTTTTCCCTTATCTCTGATTTCTTTGGGATATAGACCAAGTAGTGGTATTGTTGAGTCATAGTTTTGTTGCCCTTTGAGCCTGATTTCATATTGCTCTTCAGAATGGTTGTATCAGTTCACAGTTTGATTTTCCTTCTTTTTAAAAAAATCCAGACTTTCTGTCAGAATTAAAACTAACTATTGGTTCTAAGGCAGAAAAGCAGTAAGGGCTAGGCAATTGGAATTAAGTGACTTATCCAGAGTCATACAGCTAGGAAGTTTCTGAGGCCAGATTCAGGAGAACCTAGGATCTCCTGACTCCATACCTGGCACACCATCTACTGTGTTACCTAGCTGACCCTGTTCCATTGTTTTCTGAAGTCTCACAGAGTCATTATCTCTTACTTAACCAATTCTAATTTTTAGGAATTTATTTTCTTCAGTGAACTTTCATACCTCTTTTCCCATTTGGCCCATTTGAAGAAAAGAGTTCATTTCTTCTATAAATTTTTATGACTCTTTTACCATTAGGACAATTATGTTTTTAAGGAATTATTTTCTTCAATAATTTTTTGTATCTCTTTTACTAAGTTGTTAATTTTCTTTTCATAATTTTCTTGCATCACTCTCATTCCCCACCCTCTAACCCCTGAAATTTTCCATTACCCCTCATCTCTCTCTTTAACTTTTCTAGAAATTTTTGTTGGGCTTGGACCCAATAACTAGTTTTCATTAACATTTTGTTTATATCTATTTTCATATTGTTTCTTCTTCTGAGTTTATATCTTGTCATATCCTGCCACTTTAGTAGCTTTTTATAATCATTCTTTTTGTTGTTGTTGCTTATTTATTTTTCCCATCTATTTCATTGTTTTGAGCTTTATGCTCACCTAGGGGTGAGAAGTCACTGCCCCACGCTTGAGGATTTTTTTGTGTTGCTGTTTTCAGACCTAGTTCTTGGGGTCTGCAAGTTTTTGGTGCTTCCAAAGTGGTATGATTCTGGAGAGGTATGATTCCTTCTCTCCTGGTCTGCATTCTGGTGATGCCTGTGCAGCCACATGTGCTAGTGCTCCTTTCAATCCTTGCTTATGACCAGGATCCCTGTTGCCCTACCACTATAAATGTTGGTGCTTCTCTCTGCCTTGGAACTCTGGCTAAGGTCCCTGCTCCTTGGTGACTGATCACAAGTGCTCTTCTTTTCTACTGCTTTTGCAGTAGCCTCCAAGGCTCACTGAGGTGCTGCCTCTCTGAGCAGTCACAGATCTCTCTTGCTCACCTTCTAAATTGTCTTAGGCATGAAAAATATCTCACTCCAAACTTTTGTTGGCTCTACCACTCCAAAAATTGTTTTGAACCATTATTTTTTTTATTATTAAACCATTACCTTCTGTCTTAGAATCAATACTGTATATCAGTTTCAAGGCAGAAAGGTGGTAAAGACTGGGCAATAGGGGTCAAGTGACTTGCCCAGGGTCACACAGCTAGGAAGTGTCTGAGGCCAAATTTGAACCCAGAAACTCCCATCTCTATGAAGCATTAATTTAAATTTAAGTGGAGGGGAATGTTGGAGGAGTTCAACTGGATTGCTGCTTGTACTCCATCATCTTGACTCTGCCCTCATGAATAAACTTAACCAATACTATATAGTCAATGGCAATGATTAGTCAGAAGAAGGATAATGCTGAGGAAAAGGATATTGTGTTTCATGAATTTGATTGAAAAATATTTATTTAGAGCCTACTACAGGGCAAGCACCATGGTACTTGTTGTACAGAGACAAAAACCTAAAAAGATCAGGAAGATCAGAATGAGGAATGAGAATGACAATGTTTGGAGGAGTTGTGAGATGAGGCAGAGCTCTGTGGAAACATCAGGAAGGAAACAGGAAGCAGGATGACCAAGAAATTTCCATGATATTTAGAAATAGGCTGCCTGAGGTTACCCATCTTGAGCAAGTTGACCAAAAACAGAGTAGTATGGTGGATAGGATGAAGTGAATCTAGAATTAGAGGAACTAGATTACAATCTGGCTGTGCTACTTCTGCTTGTGAGACTGTGGGCAAATGACTTAACATGATTAGGACTCAGTTTTCTCATCTGTAAATTGTGGGAGTGGGGTCCTGGGAGAGTTAAGATTATGGGACCTCTAAGTTCCTTTCAATTCTAGATTGAGAATCCTATACATCAGAGGCTACTCTACTATTAGACCTGGAAAAGAATTTAGAGATCATTTAATCTAATCCTCTCATTGTACTCCAGGGGAAGCAGGACCTCAGAGACCTGAAATAAAATGAATGTCTAAGGTCATTCAGTTCATAATAATAGCCAGAGTGAGAGCCCACATTTATCTGACTAATCTGGGGTCGCCTCTACTGCACCATGAAGAATTTACCCTTAACTCTTCCAAATTCAGTTCCAGTCAACAAATATTTATTGACCTATTTTATAATTTTTTTAAATTTCATTTATTTAATTAATTAATTTAGAATATTTTCCCATGGTTACATGATTCATGTTCTTTCCCTCCCCTCCTCCCAACCCCCTCCCATAGCCAATTAGCAATTCCACTGAGTTTTATGCGTGTCATTGATCAAGATCTATTTCCATATTATAAATATTTGCACTAGGGTGATGTTTAGTGTCTACATCCCCAATCATGTTCCCATCGAACTGTGTGGTCAAACAATTATTTTTCTTCTGTGTTTCTACTCCCACAGTTCTTTATTGATCTATTTAAAAATGTATTTTTATTCTTATCTTTTGTTTCAATGTCCCTTAGATATCCCCTTGAACTCCTCTCTCTCCTTCCTAGAGAGCCATCCCTTGTAACAAAGAATTTTTTAAAAAGAGGAAAAATAGAAAAATAAATAATCAAAATGAACTAACAGATCCCCTAAATCTGATGTTTAATCCATACACGTGGACTTACTCTCTTCTACAAAGGAGTGAAGGCAGGTGTGGGGTTTGCATTTTTTTTTTTTATCTTTCGGCAAACATTTATTAGACATCTTTATACTTTGTGAAAGATGCTGACCTACTAAGGCACTGGGAATACAAAGACAGAACCCACAAATCATCCTTGTCCTCAAATTGCTTCATTCTTCCCAAAAGAAGGACCTCTTCTCCATGCTACATCTTCATTTCTCCCAAAAGATGAGAGAATCAGAAGAGCTCATTATGCTAATCCTGCCTTTACCCAAAGCCCACCATAAAGCCTAGTTATTCTACCCTTCAAGAATGGTCTAGCAGAGAGAGACTACTGTTAGATCAGGAATTGAACTGGTAAAGAATGTGGTCACAATGTTCGAAAACTGCTAAAAATTTAATTGGGTATATTTTTCTTTAAAATGGATGAAGTTTTTTGGTATTTGTATTTGGTCAGGGTCGTAAGATCTTATCAATTCTGAGAGAAGCTGTTGACATCATATTGTAAAATTTTAAAATAATTAAGTTTGAGAAAGTAGGACAACTAGTTACAGTGGAGAGATTTGTAAGTATCTTCATAGTAAAGAGCAAGTTTTATCTGATAGATTTATTTGAAAATCATTTATGAAAAATTTGAAATTGAAGTTACACCTTTGAGCCAACTTAGTAATAGTAGACCTTAGATTTAAAGATTTTATTTTTGTCTTAGTGGTTAATATGCAATATGGATATCCATTAGTCTGGAGACTTGCAGTAGCCAGTATTTTTCTGGGTTTTGAGTGAACTATAATGTATCACTATATATGTGTGAAATTCTAGAATGTGATGATTCTTAATTTCTAGTGATTTCTGCTCCAGGTTATATTTAAACTAGAAAGCATAAGTAACATCTTATATGTGTTTATTGCTATTAATACATGAGAAAAGTAATAACATCCTAGCCCTGAGCTATGATTAGTGAAATTTTGCTATTTGAGGTAAATTCTCTTGGGATTGTAATTTGATATTATTCTGAGTTTTAATTTCATGTGTGGCTGGTTTTTAAAAATAATATTTTATTTTTCCCAAATTACATGTAAAAAATTTTTAAACATTCATTTTTTAAGTTTTTAGTCCAAAGTCTCTATCTCCTTCCCGGCCTTTTCCCCTCCTTCCTTAACCCCCTGCCCCCTCAAGATGGTTGTAAGCAATCAGATATAGATTCTACATGTGGTGTCATGTAAAACATCTTTCCATATTAGTCATTTTGTGGAAGAGATTCGAAACAATAACAAAAAAGAAGTAGAAAGAAAATGAAATACAGTGTGTTTCACTCTTTCACGTATGACTGTCTGAATTGTCATTAAGCCATTAGCCTACTATTCAAGTGAAATTTCATGCGCTGGCCAAAGGAGAGTGCAGCCCAATAACTGCTATGGAGAACTTGAAGGGATGACCTTGCATAAGTGAAGGTAGGAGCCTCTTGATTCATTATACTATTTCCTTTCTAAACAGGACATTTTCCCATTTGGTTAACTCTGAGCCTGGCTATGGTACCCTGTGAATAATATGGAATTTTCCTGAATGATTTGTTATAATTGTGACTCTTACTTGAAATCAAACAGAGCTAAGAGAATTTTTGCTCCATTATGTTATATCAAGTTAGTCTATTCCCTTGAAGGGATAGTCTTGATTTTATTACAACCATATCCTTCCTTTTTTCCTTTCTTAGCAAATTTCTAATAATTAGGACAGGTGAATGGCCAAAGTTTTTTTCATTGTAATATCAAATCTATTAATTAATAAATTAATGCTAAAACATCTCTAAGTTACTATAATAGGATGAAAGTATGAGACTTTTTTATTTGAATTTTATTTAATATGTGTATGCATATTATATTTTAATTTTTATTAATTTGTTTGTTGATTACATTAAATTTCCTAAGTAACTTCCCTCCTTCCCTCCCTTCCCACACTAGAGAGGGTATCGCTTGACAAAAAAAAGAATATATAAACTATATCTTTCATGTTTTTAGTTATCAGTTCTTTCCCTGGAGGTAGACATTCACAAGTTATTCTTCAAACATTAATTCTGTGTCTATATATAATTGTTCTCTTGGTTCCACTCATTTCACTTTTCATAATTTCAGAGATCTTTCCATATTTTTTGAAAATAACCTACTCATCATTTCTTATGGTGCAATCATGTTTCTTCACAGTCATATGCCATAACTTGCTCAGCCATTCCTCAGTTGATGGATATGCCCTCAATTTCTAGTTCTTTGCCACTACAAATATTTTATACATTTATATATATGTATATATATTTTATATATTT
>NW_025354596.1:0-1904 GCF_016433145.1 Gracilinanus agilis | reverse complement strand
CTTTCATGACCATTGGAATAAATTGTTCTCATCTGCCCCCGCCCATTTCAATGGGGGAAGTCTTCATATGATGGAGGGAGACATCCCCCTAGTTTACTGATAGGTTTGAGGCCTATCAGTTACCCTCAGCCTGGTTCAGCCTGTCTGCCAGAAAAGTTTTATGTACTGTGTCCACTGTGTAACAGCTTCTTGGAGATGAGAGCTGGGTGAAAAGTAGACACCAAAGATGGATGAGCAGCCCTGAAAAGGGCTTGGCAAGCCCTCTCATCAAACTCCCTAGTCCTAGAGAGAAGGCTTTTGGGAGGGTGGGAGAGGAAGACTTCTTGATGAAGGTGATAGCTGAGCCAAGACTTGATGAAATCACCAGGTGAGATAGTACAGAGGGGAAAGAGGAGAACTGGCTTAGGGCAGAGCCTCAGGAGATTCCCACGGGTGAATGTGTTAAAAGGATACTTCTTTGTTCTGATTTTGCCCTGATTAAAGAGGAAAAACTCAGGACAAAGAGAATTGAAGAGAATTTGTTAAAAATACATTAAGTAGCAACATGTTGAGGGGCTGATCAATGGAGATCACCAAGGGATTCAACAGTTTTTATTTGTTTTTTAAAACCCTTACTTTCCATCTTAGAATCAGTACTGAGAATTGGTTCCAAGGCAGAAGAGTGGTAAGGGCTGGGCAATGGGGGTTAAGTGACTTGCCCAGGGTGGCACAGCTAGGAAGTGTATAAGGCCAGATTTGACCAAGATCTCCCATCTCTAGACCTGGCTCTCCAGCCACTGAGCCACCCAGCTGCCCCCTGGAGTCAGTTTTTATTGGTAACTTTCATAATGAGATAAAGACAACTTGAATCGGTCCATATCAGCAAAATGGGCCATTGTACCTCAGCTCCTCTCCAAAAGAGAAGCTGACAATTGCCAGGTACAAACAGGTAGGAAGTGTCTTACTATATGGATTGACAAGCAGAGCTGGGGAAAAATGAGCCACTGAGTCAACATAATATCCAATAAATGGACATGACATGAACGAAGAAGGTCTGTCAAAAGGCACAAAAAGATCAGCATCCCAAAGGCAGAGGAGAGAGCACAAATGTGCCATAGGCTGCCAAGAGGTCAGGAAGGATGAGGACTGAGTAAAGGCCATCAGCTTTGGCAACTAAGAAATATCTGGTAACTCAGAAAGAATCCTTCTGATTGAATTATGAATGACTCCAGAAACCAGAAGAGGGTTCAGAAGTGACAGAAAGGGCAGGCAGTAGAGACATCCCATGTAGATGGTTAGCTGAGAGGGAAAGAAGAGATAAAGGACAGTATTGATTAGGGATGGCCAGATCTGTGGCCATCAGAGGGTCAGATTTTAAGGCTGGAGAAGGCTTGGGAGCATTTGTAGGCAGAAGGGAGAAATGGAAAACCATGGAGAGGGCAGACAATCAAGGGAGCCTACGATACTACTATCTCTGTAATCGGTACCTCAACATTTTGTTTAAGCTTGTGGATCCAGCACGGCTCCAACCTCCATCTTTATCATCTCCCATCACTTACACATACCCTCTACTCTATTTGAAGTGGTTACTCCTACTTTACAGACCTCCTTTGACTCCCTTGGAAAAGGGACCTGGGGGGGGGGGCAGCTAGATGGCTCAGTGGATTGAGCGCAAGACCTAGAGACAAGAGGTCTTAGGTTCAAATCTGGACTCTGATACTTCCAGGCTGTGTGACCCTGGGCAAGTCACTTGACCCCCACTGACTAGCCCTTACTGCTCTTCTGCCATGGAACCAATACATGGTCTTGCTTGATTCTGAGATAGAAGGTAAGAGTTAAAAAAAAAAACAAAAAAACTTAAGCTTTTTTTTTTTTTTTTTTTTTAATAAGAACTGATACTGAGAGTTTATTCCAAGGCAGAATTC
>NW_025354595.1:0-3673 GCF_016433145.1 Gracilinanus agilis | reverse complement strand
CTCTCTGCCTCTCTCTCTCTCTCTCTCTCTCTCTCTCTCTCTCTCTCTCTCTCTCTCTCTCTCCCTCTCTCCTTCCTGCTTCCCCTTCCTACCAATATTTATTGACCTTGTGATGGTATATGATACAGAAAACTAAAAAATAATACCTGTTTCAATTTTTGGTAACACAAAGGCACTGGAGAGATCATGATGAATCTGAGAAGCTATAGCCTTTTACTACTAGTAGGGAAAGGTGGCTCAGGGAAATTATCCAGGTGATCTCCTCACACATTTCCAAGAAGAGACAATCAGAGGGATAACAGTCTTCTCATAAACTGTTACAAGTCTTTGGGGAAAGCTGGTAGCATTAGAAATATATTCTCTATGCAACATTAACAGGGGAACATTTGTATAGCCTGAAAAGATGTCTGTATCATTCAAGGGAGGAAGTCAACAAATTCCATTATTTATTTATTGAAATATTCACTTAATAATTACTTCCACTGGGGGCTGGGGATAGGCTTTGTCCCTGCAACTGGCAAGCAAATTAATAGGAGTATGGCCATTATTTTAAGTGTCCTTTAGTGCATGTAATAATTTTGTCCCATTGGATGCACATACATTGTACCAGAAAAATAATCAAGATTGAAAATAAATCTGGAAAAAGACCACTTTTAGGGGATATGTTCTTGTACTCAAATAAAAATAATAGTTATAGCAAGTGATTATGCAATTGCTTACTATAGGCCAGGACTGGCATACAGTCTTGACATTGCAAAGATACTGATGGACTTATTATTGCCATGTGAGTAGTCCTTCTGCTCTGTCCATTTGTTTCTTTTCACATTTTAAACTGCTTTATATCCACCACATATTACTTCATTCACATCTAGTTGATAAGACACTTCTGAATCTTCTGAAATTATAGTTACAGATCTAATAATCTTTCAGGGATATCTGTTCCAATAATTGGGATAAGTTTTGTTCTAGTTGAGTTTTGATGAAATATCTTATTAATGAAGATTTCTTACTTCCCTTTGAACATAAAGAGCTGATGTTTGTAAACAGATATGTATGCAGACATTACTTTCTGAGATTCAACATACCAGAGTAGATAGAGCCAATCTTGCATAGAGTAAGACATACTTAAAGACTGATCCAATTTTTATCATCCAGTACCTATGTGGTTGTGAGCAAATCACTTTTTCCCCTACTACACTTCTGTGAGATTTAAGATTTCATCATTCTGTTTGTGAAAGAACTCCCTATAATGATGATGATTCCTTATGCAGATGAAATCACAGATCATACTATGTGTGTACAACAGAAACATATATGTACGTACACACAAATCTATGAAAATAACCACTTCTCTTTTTTAAGTTGTGGGGATTTATTTTAATAAAATTTTCCCATGTTTTCCTAAGTTATATACCCCAAATTGTTTCCCTCTCTTCTTCCTTCCCCACTCCCAGAGCTAGCAAGCAATTCAATCTGTGTCATACATGTAATAACATGCAAAAATGTGAAAATGTCACTTATTGAAATATATTCTTACAAATATTCAGAGAATATATCCATATATTGTTGCAGATTTATATAAACTAGTGCAGATTTATACCTACATACAGGATAGCTATAAGAGAGAGAAGCACACTTAATTTGATAGAATATTAATCCAAAGTCTGTTACTTAGCTATGTCTTTGGAAATTACCCATCCTTTCTTTGACCATCCATTCAGAATTTAGAAAGTGAGACCTGATTAAGCACTTACCTCTTCCTTGAATTATAGAGATCTAAATACTGTTTATTAAAAATATGTAATTTAAGGTTTTGAAAATATCTCACCATTCATAAAATTTATTATGCCTCCCCCCAATATAAGAGTATAAGGCAACTATTGCTGCAGCCTTTGCTTCTGGAAATGAATTGTTCAGAAAATAATGTTCAGTTATAAGAATTGTACATATCTATGTACCTTTTCTGACAGCACAAAATTTCACCTATATCACAGCAGAACAAAAATGTGTTTCTATCCAGTGATGGGGATTTTAGTTCTTTATATACAGAGCTTTTCGTTATTTTGTTATTGTTGGTGCTGGTAGTAATGATGATGTCATTGTTGTAGAACGTAAGTCTTTGCATAGGACATTACCTTTCTATTTCAGTTGTTTTAGTATATGCTTTTCCATGATTTCCAATTCTCTGATTTTTAGAACTTTCCATTTTGCTTTTGTGCCATAAGTTTGCTCAGAGTTTAAAAACCCTCATTTGTAGAAAAATTAGTCAATTTAGGGGAAAAGTTAAAGATGTAAACACTTTCTTAAGGACCTTATTTTATCCTTTTCTGATCTTCTTCTATAACACCACAGCTTCATTGGTGGCACACTGGATAAAGGAGAGTTAGGAAGACCTGAGTTGAAATACAGCCTCAGACATTAACTATCTTTGTGACTCTAAATGAGTCACTTAACTACAGCTTGCTTCAATTTCCTCAACTGTAAAATGAAAATAATAATATCATCTACCTCTTATAGTTTAAGTGAGATTCAAAGGAGATTCCATTTACTAGGCACTGTTCTGAGCACTTTACATATATCTCATTTAATTATCATGAAAATATTTATTAGATGCCTAATAAATTCCAGGCACTGCTCTAAATGAATAGAAAGAAAGTCAGAATAAAACAGAGACAAAAACCAATCCCTGTCCAAAAGGAGTTCATAGTCTGATTGGGAGTGTCAACATACATAACTTAAATAATATATACAAGCATTTAATTCAGGATAAAAATATCAACAGAGAGGAACCACTAAAACTAAGACATAGTGATAAAAGCTTCTTATACAAGGTGGGATTTCATTTGAGACTTGATAGAAGGCAGCAAAACCAAGAAGTCTTATATGAGAAAAAAGAAAAGCCTACAGAGATAGAGCAGTCATTGAAAACCAGTATTATTTCAAAGTAAATCTTCTGCTACCTCTCTTTCTACCATGCCTTCTAGTCAAAATAGATTATCCAGTTAACTCATTATTCTTGGATTCTTTTTGGATTCTACATTTACACAGGCTATCCTTGCTTTCTAGAATAGATTCCCTTCTCATATTTACTTCTTCTAATCCTCTTCTTTTAAGTGCAAGTATTTTACCTCCATTCTAGAGGCTATTTTCTGATAATGCATTTTTTCTTGTTTGTTACTCCTTCCACCATTTCCTTAAATACCACAATCAGGCAACATGGCAATGTGGATAGAAATCTGACCCTTTGAACAAAACCATCTGGGTCGCTACATAGTAACCAAATGAATATACTTAATCTCTTAGTAATGCAGATATTAGTGCCTATAAGATAAAAAATTCTACTAGAAAGAATGCACCTACATTGACTAAAGGGAATTTCCTCATATATGAGTCATCTAAATCACTGATATTATAGAGCTAGTCACTGTGACTTTATTAAACATATTTGCATTCATGTATTTGTGTTTATCTTCTGCATTCCCAATAGAATGTGCTTTGAAAGTAGAGCTCTTCTTTTTATTTCTAAAAAAATATTTCTAAAATGCTAAGCACACTAGCTGACTTAGTCGGCATTTAACATATATGTATATATAATTAACTATATTCTTTATTCCTTTTATATCTTCCTTTTTCCTTCTGTTTGTGTCTCTGTTTTGAGAGAGACAGTATGTAT
>NW_025354594.1:0-1236 GCF_016433145.1 Gracilinanus agilis | reverse complement strand
GAGAGAGAGAGAGAGAGAGAGAGAGAGAGAGAGAGAGAGAGAGAGAAACTACACCTTAAAAAGATCATGGGATCATAGATTTAAAGTAGGAAAGGACTAAAGGACTTTGGAAACCTATCTGGCCCAAATCCATCATTTTATTTAATTTTAATATCTAGAAAAGGAATAGATGATCATAAAGAAACAATACAGCTTCATCAAGAACAGATCATGACAAACCTCATTTCCTTGTTTGACATGGTTGTTTTCAGAGTTGGAGTCGGATGGTCTAAATTCAAGTTCAAGTTTAGAAACCTATTAACCATGTAAGTGTCACTTAATGTATCTGAATCTCAGTTTCTCAAACTATTAAAATGACACTGGTGATTTTTATACTATTGGCCCCCTAAGACCTTAGTGGGGTAAAAATTATTCTGGAAACTGTACATTACTACATAAACAGAATCTATATCATGCTGTCTTGTAATATTGTAAAGAAAATAACTTTACATATTCTGTGGGGGGGGGGGGAATCTTGTTATGCTTAACTTAAAAATAAAATTAAAAGTCTAAGTTGCATAGTTTAGTTTTGTAGCTCCAAGGCAGTTAAAAGGAAGCAGACTGTGTTGTAATTCAGACCTGAGGAAGGAACTAACATTGAACTGAGCAGTGATTGATAAAAATTGAAGACAAATTCATCAACTGGATAGATGCTGTATTCTTGACCCCAATTCAAACACACCTCTATTACATCCCACTAGAATTTCTAGTCTTTAGTCTAGGGCTCTTTGAGGGCAGAGATCTTCATTTTTGTCTCTGTTTCCCTAGGCCCTACCAGAATGTCCTCAGCATAATAAGGTGTTTAATAAGTATTTGTTGAATTGAATTGAAGTGAGTACTGGATTAGAACAAGGATTATATTTATTGAAATTTTGCTCCATTGATATACTTAATAATTTCTATGCTAATACTAGTTCATATATACTTACATATTTTAGTTTTATTGGGGAAAGCATATAATTGAGGAGAAAAGAGTTCTCTAGTCTTTGTTTCAGTTATCCACTCCTAAGAAAAACATAGTTGTTTAGACCATGAGGCTATAACTAAGGCATTATTGCCCTGCCCCAAGAGGAGGTGTATCCCAAATGCCTCCTCTTTGAAGGAAAAAAATAGCCCCCTGAATGCCAGTCTTATAGCCACAAATCTAAAAAGAGAAAGATAAGAAAAAAGAGAAAAGGAAAGAAGGAAAGGAAAGGA
>NW_025354593.1:0-3583 GCF_016433145.1 Gracilinanus agilis | reverse complement strand
TTTTTTTTTCCATCAGTAAAACAGAAGGGTGGAATTAGGTGACCACCAATATCCTTAATGGATATTTAACTTTATAATCATAAAGTCCTCTAATCCTTTAATCATTAACTAAAATATTTCTCTCTGTCTTCACCACTTTCCCCACAAGTACTACCTTCCTCCTCCCTTTACCAGCAGTAACCCATGTAAATGAAATGCAATTACATGAAGGGACAGCACTTGTATTTATTTCTTTCTTCAGGATGTTCAATTCTCTCATTTTATTTTTTCATGTTAATTTTCTTACATGATGATACAGTTTTTAATTATTTTAATGTCAATAAAATTATTTGTTTTCTTATATTTTGCAATTTGTATTCTCTCTTTCTTTCTCCCACTCCTTCCCCCTACCAAAGAAAGTAGGTGAAATGTTATAGGTTGTATGTATATTTTCATATAATGCATATATTTGTGTTCATTACGTTGTGAAACAAGACACATATTGTTTACACCAGAAAATAATTCATGGGGGAAATAAAGTAAAGAATATTTTTTAATTTGCATTCAGATTCCATAGGTTCCTTAAATGACAATGAATATCTTTTTTTTTCCTCATGAGTCTCTTGTAGTTCTGTTCATAACAGCTAAGTCATTCACAGGTGAACATCACACATTTTCATTGTTTCAGTGTACAGTGTTGTATGTACAATTTTTAATAATCATTTTCTAACATTTTGCAATCCATGTTCTCTCTAGTTCCACTCCCATCCCCAAAATGGCAACTAATAGGATATAAGTTGTACATGTGTTATCACGCAATATACCTTTGCATGTTTATTATGTTATGAAAGAAGATGATATGCTTTTACTTGGCATATAATCAATACAATCACTGGAAAATGTAAAGCTGCCTTTCAGCTCATACTCTGACGAGCTACATACACAGAATGCTGGGTGAAAGTTTGCAAGAGACTAGAATTCTGAAGATATGTTCAAAGGAATAACTATTATTTATCCTAGAGAAAAGACCACAAGAATGGTCTCAGACACATTTTATTAGACTGCCATCTCCTTAAGAGCAGGATTTTTTTTTGGATTTTTTTGGTATCTCTCTGTCTGTGCGCCTAGCACATAGTAGACAGTCAAGGCAAATTTAGTGTTTAATTGATAGTGAATCAATAAGAAATCTACTATCATTTATTAAGCACCCATCTATGTGCTTGATCCTATACTAAGTGATCTGAGATTGAGGGATCACAGTATTTGTGTCAATTTAAAATTAAAGAACCAAAAAAGTAGCCTCGAGTATGGTGGAGAGATTCTTATACGTTAAAATTACATACAATAAAAGAACAGGATGGGCTGTGATTTGCGCAGATGGAGGGCCAATTCACATTGGCAAGATCCATTGATGTATACCATTAAAACATCAGGCATAAATCAAATTTGACTAAAATTCAATCTTAACCATAATCTATCCTTTCCCCTCACCCTAGAGCTGTATTACAATTGTTCTTTCTAAGAGTTAGCAGGTGATAATTATCCCTGTGGTTCTAGGGAAAAAATAAAGAAATAAAGCTACAATTCTAGAGAGTCCTTGACACAATCCTATCTAGAAATAGTCCCAAGACTGTGATTTTTCCCACAGTGAATCTACTGGGCTAGCCATACTCTGCATGGGTTAGTTAATTACAGATGTTGATCTTGGTAAATGGAAATCGTATTTTTAGAATGTTCTTCCTGGAAGAATGTTCAGAAACTTGTAATTCTCTAACTGCCTTTTTGTTTGACTTTATTAATGAATGCTCAAAATATTGTCATTTATAGTGGGCTATATAGAGTCAATGTAATGATAATGAGAGAGGTCAGACCACATTACTTCTGAAGCCACTGAGCATTGAAGTATTAAAAAAAAATTCCTAACTGAATGATGGTAATTAACTATGTTCAGTTTTAGCAAAAAATAGAAAACTAAAAAAGGATAATTTGCATGGTTATCTGATCACAAAAAAGTGGAAATTCTCTAATTTACCTCATGTGTTAGGGATGTTGGGAATGACAGATTTAGAGCTGGAAAGAGCCTTAGAGGATATTTAGTCAACTTGCCTTTTTTTTTCCCTTTTACATATGAGGAAACTGAAATGAGAAAGAAAGAGAAATTAATTTGTTTAAGGTCACACAGATCATAATTGGCAGATTCAGAATTTTAACTCACTTCTTTTGACTACAAATCTCGTGCTCATTCTACTCAAATTCAGCTAGAATTTTCTTATAATTTGCTTGTTAAAATAAGAGTATAAATGGGATATGTCCACTGACTATTCTATGCTTTCACCACATGGCTATCTCACTTTCTTTACCTCTCATACATCTTTCTAAGTCAGTCCTTTACACTCTTCCTCTTGTACAAATATGGTTTGGACCCATATATGAAGTCATCGTAATCTACTGATCTCTCCATGGGATTCTTCTTGGATGCCAGGAAAGGACATACTGTGATGCCAGGCAGTTCATTAGTAAGCATATTAAAAAACATGACACCAAGAGATGGTGCAATATGTTAAAATAATGTGATACAAAAGCAATTGAACAAGAAAAATGCTTATAAAATTCAGCGCCTTGGATTCCCAAAGGAATGTACTTTACATCTCGTTTGCTCCAGTATGAGTTTTATCCACGAGTTCTCTTCAGTGGAGTACATTTCCAGTTAAGATTAAGCTTGGCTTTCTTTGCTACAAATAGTTTTTTTTTTCTTTTTGCAGGTGATGCACAATTGCTGTTATTCACAGAGCTTTTACTTGACATTTGGAATGACTTTGATGTTGTGTAAAACAGAAAGCACTGCAGAATTATTAACTTGTAAAATGCGACTTTAAAAAGTGCTAAATCTGGAAAAAAAATCTTGCTCAATTTAGTCTTTACCTATCTGTAAGTCCTCTTTTGTTGACTCCATCTTAATGTCTTTGTGGACAAAGCACATCTCATCCTTCTGAGCACCTAGCAGAATATGAGCGACATAGCAGATCATTTAAGAAATATCTGTTAAACTAATAAATGATTGTCCATCCATCTTCATTTGAAATCTACCAAGAAATGGGCTGTCCCTATTGTTATTTATCATATTTGATCATGGTGTATCTGAGGTACTTTTGATGGTAAATTTTAAATCTTTTTCCATACTTTTAAACTCTCTAATGGACAGTAAACAAACTTTTTTTTTTTTTAATGATCAGCGTGAAATAAAACAAAAACCCCCACAGCGCCACCTCTATGACAAGGATGAGAATTATGCCTTTATGTCTGTAGCTTTTGTGTGACATATCTGTCTACTTGCTATTCTCTGTACTCTAAAGAGTTGGGAGACTCAAATAAGATAATGGATGTAAAGTACATAACAGATGTTAAAGTTCTAAATAAATGACAGTTGTTATTATGATTATTGCCCTATAGGCACCAGGCTACTAGTCTTGTGATAATTTCATTCTTTGGGTTTTCTTCAGCAAACTGCTAAACTCAGACAGTGTTTATAGGGAAATACAAGAGTGTTCTGGTAACTCTTTAACAATTAGATTCTCCAAATGGGGGAGATATATATATATATATA
>NW_025354592.1:0-1146 GCF_016433145.1 Gracilinanus agilis | reverse complement strand
CTCCCCTATTAGATTGTAATCTCTTTAAGGGTAAAGATTGCCTTTTTCTTCTTTTTGAATCTCACAGCATCTGCCACAAAGTAGGCTCTTAACTTCTACTGAATGAATAATGAAATGAATTAAAAATGTTGGTGTTTGTTTTGACAATGGTTATAGCTTACAATTCTTTTTTCCATTCTTTCTTTCTCCCATCCATCCTTCCCTTCCTTCCTTCCTTTCTCCTCCTTTTTCTCTAAGGTCACATGAAGAGTATAGTATATATTGAGGTGGGATTTGAACTCAGATCCTCTAAAAGAGTTCTTTTTTAGGTCTGGCTGGACTATACTAGAGATTGTAAGATCCAGACATTCTTTATATCATTGGAATCACTATTTCATTGATATGGGTACACTCTCCACGAGTGAGGGGACTCATCATCCAGAACTTCTCATCCTATAAGATGAGATAAGATATTAACTCTTACCCACATGCTGATATAAATTCTCTCTATAATAGCTACCCCAAAAATTGATGATTTAATGAGGGTTAATTATGGGAATACCAAGGCAACATTCAACATATTTTTCTGTTATCCTTCTCTCTTTTTATGTGACCAGCTCACCTCCATTTCTTATCCATATTTCTTTGAAGATTTCTTTTATATCTTATATAATCAGCAAAATTAATATATTAAGATTTTTATTAGCAGATTATGTTTGTTGCTTGTCTTTGCTTATTTATTTTGTGTTGCTTTGATTTATATTTACGTTATGAGAGAGATAGACCTCATGACATGTCTGGTATAGAAAACTCCAGTTCAGTGACATAAGATCAAATATACTACTGACTAACAAAGTGGCCTGGGCCAATCACTCAACCTTCATCAGTTCCATTATTTATCTCATCTGCAAAATGAAGAAGTTAATCTCAAAGAGATTTCTTTTGGTCTAAATAAATAATTCTATGATCATCTTCCATTTTTAATCTGAACGAGTACTTATGGGCACTGGGAGATAGCATGAATTGGCCAGGATAACAGATAATATCAATCAGAGATGAGATTTGAATCCAGGTCATCCTGACTTGAAAGTTAGTTCTCTGCCACATTGTTTCCTACATTGCTTAAGTGAATATTAGGTATTTATAAAGTAAATATAATATATTAAT
>NW_025354591.1:0-1164 GCF_016433145.1 Gracilinanus agilis | reverse complement strand
ATAAATCTGAAATGTCGGAGTTTAAATTTGTCATCTCACTGATTCCTGCTTTTACCCAAGAGCCGCTAGGAAGGAGGATCAGCTGAGTAAGCCTCATTCCTTTTCGAATAGAAAAAATATCAAAGGCTTCAGTGGAGATTCTTAGGTCTTCCTCTCAATCCTTATCAGTGACCTCAGGGAAGATTTGTAAACCCAGAGAAACGAGGCCTTTCTTTTCTAACAATAGACCCAAGGCCTTCCCTGTGACGGGGCGGAGGAAACCTGTAGCAGTTTCCCAGATCTCTTTCTCAGATGTTCAAAGCGCAGCCGCTGCTTCTGCGGTCTGGGTCTGCCGCTTGTGCTAGAGAAAAAGTTTTTGCCAGTTTTAAAATTTTCGGGAGAAAACGCCTTTTCTTTGTGGCCTTGAATATTTAAAGGGCCCGAGGCCGGCCTCCCAAGGCGTTTAAAAGAAACGTCTGTGGCGAGGCATATTAAGGCCCAAAGTTTCCTGTCTTGTTAAATCAGGATATGATTTTAATGGTTTTCGAATTTTCTCCGTGAAGGAATCTGCCGCGTTATGTTTTTCAGGTAAAGCTTGCCACGCCCATTTAGCAGCCAATGCAATTTGATTAAAGCTTTGTTTTGAATATAATCATTGCTTATCAAGACTTTAAAATTCACCTGTCCCAGTCAATTCGTCATAGGTACTGTCCACATGCGTTCTCCTATTAGCCCCGGCTTGTTCCCAGCATAACTCCTGAAATTGCAGCTTGCATATTCAATGGTCATCCACGGGCACTGAGCAAAGATTTAGCTGATGCGGTCCAATCGGCAGGAGTCAGTGATTGCAGTAAAGTCTTAAGTAACTGAACTGAGGAAAGTTTTTGACCCATTACCTTAATATGAACTGGCAACTCACCCGGATTGCAAGCCCGGGCCCTCGGCTCGATTTCAACCCCGAAACCCGCCATCTTCCTCCTGGGTGATCCAAGATGGAAGGTCCGCGTTTTGGCGCCAATATGTAGAGACCCGCTTTACGAATATTTCTCACGTGGGCACACGCAAGGGACACAGGGACAAAATTTTAGCGCGGTCTCAGCAGGTCAGCTCCTCCGCTCCTCCTCAGATGGAGAGGGGTGGGGGAGGAGAGAGAGAAAGAGAGAGAGAGAGAGAGAGAGAGAGAGA
>NW_025354590.1:0-1691 GCF_016433145.1 Gracilinanus agilis | reverse complement strand
AGAGAGAGAGAGAGAGAGAGAGAGAGAGAGAGAGAGAGAGAGAGAGAAGGGATTCCAAGATTACAGTTAAAGGCTCCTTGGGGTACAAATACCTCTCTGGAGTAGGGAAGGGAAGGGGTAGGAGGGCCAGAGGGGAGCCATTAGATCACTATTTCTATGCCTTTCTGGTGTGACTGAGACATAATTGAATCAATTTTCTTTTTTTCCAGACTACTTCAAACAATTGGAGCCATTTAGCCGAGTGGGATTCTTGTCCAAACATATTTTATCATAGCTATTCTGAAAAGAAAATCACCTGGAAAACACAAGCCCTGAAAATCAATTGATTGATTTATCACTTTTAGAAACATGAGACATGTAAATAAATCCCCACAGATGAGCAGAATGGATTGAGTTTGACCCTGGATGACTTATTTGACTAATGTGTTCTACACATGTGAACTAGGCTTGTAAATCTTCAGGAAAAGCAAAAGCTCAATTTGGCACGTTGAAAGAGAATTTGATATTTAGTGACAGACTTGTCTTTTCTTCCAAATAATCTCTCCCAATGATGTCTTAGCTCATATTCTTTAAAAAAATTTCTTGGAATGAATTAATAATGGAAATACATAATTTTAGAGTCAATTGAAAACTAAAGGCCTGGACACTCATGTCATGAAACCTACACCCAAATAGGAATCTCTTTCACAGCATAACCACCAAGCAATCCTCCAACTTTTGCTTGAAAATATCCAATGAAGAGGATGCCAAGTTCCCCCAAGGCTGCCCATTCTGTCTTTTTGTTGATTATGTCTGAATTGCAAGGATTTTTTTTTCTTTACAAATAACCAGAGTTCCCATACCTGAAGCCAAAATTCTGACTAGGGTAAAGGATGGCAGGACTACCACTGACCTTGATGTTTTTCTTAATGAAGCCCAAGATCAAATTTATTTCTTTGACTTCTATGTTGTTAGGTAATATTCAACCTACAGTCTACTAAACTCCTCTGATATTTATTTGATTAACTGGTATATGACTTATCTCCCTAGTTTTGTACTAATTAAGTTGAATTTTTGAACCACAAGTGAGACTTCACATTACTTTTCCTTTGAAAGTTCATTTTAATAGTTCATTCCTAGACTTTATCTTGTCAAGATCTTTTTAGATAAGTACTGCCCTCTAAAATGTCAGCAATTCCTCCTAATTCATGTCCTTTGAAACTTTAGTGCCTTTATCCCAGTCAATACTTTTGTCTGTCCTTTATTTTCGAAAAGGACCAATGACACATTGGAACCTTAGCTAAATGAGGAAAATCCCATGGTCCTGTGAGTAGAGAATAGAGGCATATAAAATGACCTCAAGCTAATGCCATGTGAAGATTACTTGAAAAATCTTGGGAAGTTTAGCCTATATAAGAGAACATCTGAAGAAAGGGAGCCTGGTAGCTATAATAGTACATTGAAAGGCCATCCTCAGGGTAAATGGGTGATTCAGTGGTTTGAAAGCAAGGCCTACAGCCTGAGGATCCTGGGTTCAAATCTTGTCTTAGACACTGTCTAGCTGTTTAACCACTGGACCTTATTTAATCCTTATTGCCTAACCCTTACTGTTCTTCTGCCTTGGAACCCAATACACATTACTGGTTGTAAGAAAGAGAGAAAGAAAAGAAGAAAAAGAAAGGAAAGGAAGAAAGAAAGAAAGAAAGAAAGAA
>NW_025354589.1:0-8573 GCF_016433145.1 Gracilinanus agilis | reverse complement strand
AACCAGAAGAGTAGTATAATGATATATATATATATATATATAGTAGTAGAAATAACAGTAACATTAGTAGGAGAAATAATAATTAAAAAATAAAAAGAAGACATTGATATAGTGTTTTAAAATTTGTGGAGGCCTTTTATATAAATTGTGTCTTTTGACTTTTCATTTAGAATTAGATTTAGAAAATTATTTAACAAAGTTTATCTTGCTGTGGGTTGGAGATAAGGGAAAGACTATCTTAGTAACTGAATTTGGAACTAATTGATTGACTAGAACAAAAAGTCATAAATGGGTCAAGGTCTCTAGTTCCTCCCTGAATTCATCTTTAGCCCTGTATTATTCAATATTTCTGTGTTGGACTTTAATGAAGACAGAGAAGACACACTTGACAAATTTACCAGTGAAAGACATTTCATGTTGGAAATCCTGGCATTCAGAATCCAAAAAGCCTTTTTTATGCCACAGCAATGACTTGAATCTAATAAGATACACTTTGCTTTGATGGATCTCTGATCTCATTAATGTGGCTATTCCTTCCAATGCTGCAGATTGAAACTCATTTCTCCCTATCTATCCTTAGTAAATCTTGGCCATCTTTTCCTGTGTGTACTCCAGCGGCTCTTCTTAATATGCCAGATCTCTTGGTGTCTTATGAGGCTACCAGTATAGCATGGGGTCATCCAGTGGCTACTCCATGTTCTAGCTTCATGACTTCTCTACTTCCTTTTCAACCACAAACATTTATAGAATGTTTTTAAAGTTTTCAAGGCATTAGATACATGTTGTCTAATTTGATCCTCACGACAACTCTGAAAAACAGATACTCTCATTATCCTCATTTCACAGATGGGGAAATTTTGACTTGGGGGAGGTTAAGCATCTTTCCCAGGATTAAGTCATTTACCCAAAGTCACAAAGGCAGGCTCTTCCAAGCTGCATCCCTTGACCTCTGAGACCTTTTCATTACAAATCGAATTCTATTTCTATGAGTGATGAATACTTAGACTCTCATTTCAATAGATTATTTAAATTTCATTAGTTGATATCAATGAAGCAAATCAAAGGGTGAACATTTGTTTAATCTTGAATGATTGGCGTTTAGCTGATAGTAGAAATGATTCCACCACCTCAGTTATTCACCCGTATCTACCAACATCACTTGATCTCACAACTAAAATATTCACTAACGCCTAGCACATAGTCGTTGATTATTTTCAATGTGGATAAAAAGTGGAGTTTTCCCATTAATAGAAGTACATTCTATTGACTGGTTTGCTGATTGGTTTTTATGTTCTTAGTCTTTTTTTTAAAATTCCTGTTATGATTCTCTGGGAGGAAATAGTGGAGGAAATTTAGGCTGGGCAATATAAAAAAATATTTCAATTATTTTCAAAATAGTTGTTTTGGCTCAGCTATCCTATCTTCCTTGCTGTGTTGTGAGGGTGAGAAAGCAGCAGGTGAGGTCAGAAGATCTGATCTCATTCTAAAAAGTGCCAGGGCTGCCTTCACATAGTAGGTAAAAGCAAAGAGGACCAGCATTTTCACTGCTGCCATTTTTTAGACTGACTTCAATCCCATTGCTTGTGCAGGCCATGGTTAGGGAGAGAGAAGAAAGTCAATGGAATCTCACTGCAATAGAATGATGTGGCTGTAAGCAGGAGGTGTCCTTCCCAAAGTGAGAGACTTACAGGTTTTCCTGGTGCTGTGATGGGACAGAGAAAAGGATATGGTTCTTGTTTTCTAGACTATATCACTGAGCTACCCAAAGCCTTTGACTCAGAACATTGTCAAAATGTTTTTAGTCCTATTTTTTAATGAAAATAGAATCTCAAGAATATAAGGGGTTAGTTGAAAAAAAGTTAAGGAGTAGAGAAGAGGAGAACATCGAAGAGACATAGTCTGCCCCGTGTCTTGTTAAGTCAATATGAGAGGAACTGAAGACCTGAGAGTAACTGAACAGCCAGGGCATCCATGCTTTCGTTCTACATCAATCCCAAATAAAAACAGTTTAGAACCAATGGAATTATAACACCGAGTCAAAATTACAGACAAAGATGTTTCCACTGTAGCTACCATCTGCTCTTGTGCATAAAGTACCAATTGCTAGAATATGCCTTTTAAAAGAAAGAACTAATGTGGTAAACATTTTAGTATTTTAAAATTGGGCCCCAGGGTAAAATGAGATATTTGCTTCCCAGCAATTTTCTTGGAAATTACTTCATAGAACATTAGACAGACCTATAACCCAGTGAAAGGACCATAAACACATTCCAAAGTCTAATATGAATGATTTCTATATTACCCACACCTGTGTCCCATCCTCATTACTTTGAATAAATTAAAGTTCCCTTGCTATCATCTCCATATCACTGAAATTCTCCCTGTAGTTCAAGTTTACCTATCTGTGTTATTTGCTTCCCCAGCAGAATACAAGCTACTTGAAGGCAGGAAATGCTTTGTTTTTGACTTTGTGTCTCAAGTGCCTAGCAGAGTGTCCTGAAAATATTGGGCACTCACTAAATTTCTCTTATCATTAGTTTAGTTTGTGATCATTGATGATGTTGATTATTTGATGACATTGATGACTACCAGTACTAAAAATTCTCCTCACCTCTATTTCTTCTCCAATGAAATCGTTTCACTTGTTTTCTGTCATGTCTAACTCTTTATGGCCCCATTTAATGTTTTCTTGGCAAGGATACTAGAGTCATTTGCCATCTCCTTCTCCAGCTCTTCTACTGATGAGGAGACTGGGGCAAATGGTGTTAAGTGACTTGCCTAGGGTCACACAGCTGGTAAGTGCTTGAAGCCAAATTTGAATTGAGGGGGAGTGTTCCTGACTTTAGACCTAGTGTTTTATCCAGAGACACCTAGCTACCCTCTCCTATGAAATGAAGATGATAAAATGCCTGTCTCCCCTATTTCCTATGGATGGGGTAGAGGCTAGTTGAGATAAGGGAAGCAGAATAAAATGCTTTGAAGAATAAAAATGTTGTACCAATTTTAGACATTAACATTATTTTTTCATTGGCTTCCATCATGATTTCAGAGATATTTTCCCTTGAGGAGAATAAAATGACCCCAGCACATAATAAAAAGCTTCTTAAGAACACTAACATCACTTCAGGGAGCAGGATGTACTTGTTAAGGTGCCATCAATGAATTGAATTCTCCTTTAGCATTCTTGAAAGAGGAGCTTGTCAAGTGGGCAGTCAGCCAATTCTCATCATCTCCAGTATGCTCCCAAGCTCCTTTGTCTATACCGCCACATAGACCAAGGAAACATTCAAAATGGTGCCATACATAAATGTGTGACTATATACATATTAATATATTCATATATCATATACTTATTATATAATGTATACATTTACATAAATATAAATTATATATAATTGAATATTTAATTAATATATTCACACACATATGTGTGTGTATATACACATATTTATACATAGTTCTGTGATAGTGGGGAAAAAACAAATGTATAGGGAGGAGGTCTGAGAGTAATTACTTTCCTTCTCTTACCTTCTGGTTTTTTTTTTTTATATATATATTTTTAAACCCTTAACTTCTGTGTATTAGTTCCTTGGTGGAAGAGTGGTAAGGGTAGGCAATGGGGGTCAAGTGACTTGCCCAAGGTCACACAGCTGGGAAGTGTCTGAGGCCAGATTTGATCCTAGGACCTCCCGTCTCTAGGCCTGACTCTCAATACACTGAGCTACCCAGCTGCCCCCTCTTACCTTCTGTTTTGACTCAAATTAATTTACATGTTAAGTCAGATAAATTGTTGGGAATTGATATATCCTCACATCAGATACTTACCTGAGTCAGGGATCAATAATGTCCATTCTGGACATAGTTGATCGGTTGTTGCCTTGGAAGTTGCTAGTTGCCACTGGAAGAGGACAAAATGGCAGCACTATGTTGGGGATCCATATAGAGTGTGTCTGACTGTGGCTGATCAGATGAGCATGAGCTCAGAAGACTCTCCCACAGGTTGGGCACAAATATCCTCTATCAACATTTGGGATGAACATGTTCCTAAATTTGTACATGTCATGTTTCTTTTGAGCTAGAGTAATTCTGCTTTGCTCATAGAGCACAGCAGCATCTTTGATGCAGACATGCTATGCTGGTCTCGTGGCAGTGTCTGAGTTCAATTTCTTTTTTTCCCCACTTTTTATTGTCATGTAAAACCCACTTCCATATTGATCATTGTTTATTTATTTATTTTTTAATTAAAACACTTAACTTCCATCTTGGAGTCAGTATTGTTATTGTCCTTATGTATATTATTTTCTCAATTCTGCTTACTTCACTTTGAATTGAATCACATAAGTCTCCCTATGTTTTTCTTTATTCCTTACATTCCTTATTTCTTATGGCACAATATTATTCCATCACACTAATTTAACATAATTTCTTTAGTCATTCTCCAAATGATGGACATGTTTCTCTGTCTCTAGTTATCACAAGAAGTATTACTATGAGTATTTTGATGCACGTGGGATTTTTTTTTCTTTCTTTGACCTCTGTGGGATGTATGGCTACCAGTGAGATTTCCAGCTCCAAAAGTCATGGAGACTTTAGTCCTTCCTCTTTTATCTTTCACACTTAGGCATTAAAAAATAGATAATTTGATCATTAAGAAATTTAGCAATAAAATGATTATATTTCTCTATTATTAATTATTTTTATTCTCTTTTATTATTTTTATTTCTTTTTGTTATTATTATTGTGAAACATGGCATTGATTCCATTTAGCTCTTCTCCCTCAGCTTCAAGGAAATCATGGTATATCATCATCAATGTCTTATGCCTGCTGAACATCAGTGTTCCACAACTTTTGTCACTGCGATCCTAGAGAGAATGGGGAAAAGGGCTTCCCTGGTGTTTCCAAAGGAGGCAGCTATCACTTTTTGTCACACAAAGCTATCATTGTCCCACTTAACAAAATATTAAAGAACATTATGATCAGGAAAACTATTATGGAGAATCTCATATGACAGACTGGGCATTTTTTGAAGCTTGTCTAGTCTCGTAAGTTCAAAGCGAGGGAATTCTTAGTATAGAAATCCCTTTCACCAAAACAGACCAGTCACATCTGTAGCTGGAACAGAGAGAGGGCAAGTGACTTGTCCACAAACACAATATTCTTCAAATGCAGGACCTGAATCTGGATCTTCTTGATTCCAAGGGTGGCCTCGTGTCTACCACATCACAGTGCATATCAGCAGGAACTGGAAATATTGGAAAGCCAGTCATGCCTCTTGTAGACATGGTGAGATACCTATACTGTCCCTTCTCTGGATGTAGATCTTATCCCATTTTATTTCTGTCATAATGACATTTCAAACAGAGCAGGACACTTTAAAGAACAAAGTCATGTCTGTTTCCAATGGAAAAGTATCTGCTATCTCCAAGGTAGCAGGAGAGCCCTTGGGCTGTCCACTGGCCCTTTGCTATATGACCAGCCCAATCCAGCCTCACACCCTGGCTAGCAGTGTCACCCTGGGAAAGCAAGTTTACCTCTGGGCCTCAGTTTCCTCATCTGTAAAATGGGGATAATAATAGCACCTACAGGCTGGAATTTTTATGAGATTTTTAATGCACTTCCCAAACCTTAAATGTTAGTTATCGTGATTACACTTAATACCATTACTCCCATCACCAGCAGACATGTGCATATCTCACTTATTGCCAATGCCCCCACCAATATGGAATCAGGATTCCTATAGAAATGTATGCATCACTTTCTCATACTTTCAAAATATTTTCATTTCCATTTTACTATTTAATCATGCCATTTCCATTTTAAGGACTGAGTTCCTTGCCTTTGTATCTCCAGTATAACATAGGTGCTTGGTCCATCCTCACTGACAGAAACTTCTTTCCAGTGTTTTCTTCATGGCCCTTCTGCCTAAGGGAGAGGATGTAACACTCAGCATTTCCCTTTCGCTTCCCAGTTAGTCCCAGTTTTCTCTTGTTGGCCATTCAAGCCAGCCTCCTCCTGGAAAATTGGATTAGCTCCTGATAGATCATGGCTGTCTTTTGATGTCAGTTTTTCAGAACCCAGAGCCTGCAGCTTTGTTGCAAAGCACTGGTTTCGATGACAGGCTTTTAACCATTCATATTTAGTACGTTTTCTGAACACCTTTTGGACAGAATTGTAACTAGCTATTTTGGCACCTGGAACAGGTTTCACAAGACCTTTTGTGGGACAAACAGCACAAATCAGTGCTCAGATTGACTTTTTTAAAAAAAATGACAAATTCAACTAGAGCAGTAGAATTAGGAGCCTGTGGCCAGAAATCCCAGGATTGTTTGAAATCACTATTGAGGCACTTATTGTCCCGAAGATTGTAGACAATAAATACTTGATGATTGATCAGGGAGAACACCATCTGGCAGCTTACTATTTTACCTAATTATTATTGCTAATTAGATGCTAAGCACATTTACTTCTATGCTGCTCAAAGTGTGAAAACCATCAGTACCCGATAATTTTTAATATACTTATACAAAGCCCCACTTGCCAAGACCTAGTTATGCGTCTAATCTGGAAATAAATACATATCCACTTTGGGCCAAAGTCAATGGACCTTTTCTCAGTTCAAAGAACAGGCCCACCCACTCTAATACCATCAAAAAGGGACATGGAAGTTAGGAAACTCATTAGACCTTCCAATATGCTGAACCTCAGGCAATTCACAATGCAACTGTTCTGGAGAATTTGCATCTAATCCTTCAGCAAATATGCATTGTATCCAACTCTAGAGTCCCCCACACTCCAGACATAAGTGCCATTAATTAAATAATGCACTCAGCACTCTCTGGGAACCATTAATTATAGAAGGTAGCTGATTCTGAGGCAGATTCCCAGGCTCCACTTTAACAGGAGTGCCATAACTTAGCGCCAAAGGAAATATTTGAAGAAGGTCACCTTCCAAGCCATCGGAAGCTGTGGCTGTCAAAGCAAGTAAATGACAAAGCCTCCTGCCTTTTAACATCACTGGAAATGGTGTGGCGGGCTGAAAAGGGAGCAGGGAGAGAGGCGTTTCACATTGAAGAGTTACTTTCTTCTCAAAATTCACTTCTTGCAAGTAAGAAGAAAGTAAATAGGGAGTCATCTTATTTTATTTTATTTTTTAATTTTGACTGAATACCAAGGAAAGGTCATAATGGCAGAAGATTTAGGGAAAAACGGAAACCTCTTGTTTGCTGGCTTGGCCCAAGGTTGGATGTCATTTCAGGTGCTTTTTGCTAGAAAGGGCAACCTGGACCTGGGAGTTTACCACCTCTCCTTTGGAACATGAAGGAACCAGCAGGAGGAAATGAGAAATCCAGGATAGAGGGGAGAGAGTAATCGTGTAGCTCCCCCTACTCCATAATACACAGGTTTCTCTTTTCAGGTAGCACTCCCCTTACTCCAAGGTATTCGGTGTCTTCAGGGTACCAAAGGCTAGAGAAGTAGTTAAGACCTTGGTTGGGGCCTTTTGGAAGCTATGGCAAGCACTGGATTTCTCATCCTCACCTTGATGGTTTATTAATCTCTCATAGGGTGGAACTGACTGGTCAAGCTGGTGAATAACTTGGAAACCAAAACATCTGCCTAATGAGCCCAGACACCAGCCCTGGCATGGGATCATGATTCTGAGCTGCCCTCCCACCCCAACCACATGTTTCACAGTATTGCTCTCAGATCCCTCATGGAGGCCAGTATAATGAACTGGGAAATGGACCGTTCTAATTGGAAGCAAACACTTTCTCCTCATCCCAGGAAGGCCTCTGTTATTAATTAGCATGCTCAGATTGCCACTTAGGAGTTATTTAGAGTTGGCAGACTAACAGAGAACTTACTACCTCATCCTTGTTTTCATTCTCTGGCTACTTGATTTCTGATTACACCACTTACTGTTCTCCCTGTTATATTTTGTGCAAGATGCATAATTACTTTAAAAGAGGAAAAGAGAGAGAGAATCAGAGAGAGATAGACAGAAAGATGTATCTCTGAATCCTTCTATTTTTATGAAGATCTTCCCTTCAGCTGGTTATTGTTTTGCATACTGATTCAAAAACAGTTTATTTATTTTTGAAAGATTGACAAGCAAGACCTATCAATTTTTGCCCTTGGACAATGGCTAATGTTTCTTGTGTACAAAGAATGACTTTCTGCCTCAGTTCCTGCCTCTTCCATTGTTCTTAAAGCAGAGGAAGAAAAGTTGAAGAACTGTTTTAAAAAGCCCATCTTTGGATGGGATTTCCACACGTTAGCAATTACTGTTAAGTGTATTTTTTTAAAAGAATGTGGGCAGTACATCTTAGTGAAATGTTCATTATCTTAATTTTCTAAAAACTGACAAACCAGTACTCATCTTTAAAGAAACTATTGACATCCTGTTCTGCTTTACCAGGTCAAATGGGCATCCATTCTATCCAATTCTGGTTAATAAATGCTTAAGACACCAATCCTCTTGTTAATGAAATTATAAATGAAATTATAAATCTCTGCCTTGATTTCTTTTTCTTCCTTCCTTCCTTCCTTTTCCCTTCCTTCCTTCCATTTCCTC
>NW_025354588.1:0-3387 GCF_016433145.1 Gracilinanus agilis | reverse complement strand
CTTCTTTCCTCCCTCCCTTTAGTTGATTTCATTCTGTAGTCTCTTTTGAACATCAAGTGAAAAGTCCAAGCTAGCTTTTTGGCTTGGCCACAGCAATTTCAGAATGAAGAATTCTGAGAGGAAAAATCCCCAGGTGCAGTGTATCCTTCACTGTCTGGAAAAGGATGGCATTTCCTGGGGATGGCATAACTGAGGTCATCTTCTTCCCTTTCATCTCTCTCAGAGCTAGAGGCACTGGGCAGACACCATGTGGCAGAAACCTGATGATAACAATGATGGCTAGCATTTACAAAGCTCTTTAAGGTTTTCAGAGTGCTTTAAAGGCATCATTTTATCTCCACAGATAGCCCTGGGAGGCAAGCATGGCAGGTATCATTACCTTTTTTTTTTTATAAATGAGGAAACTGAGGTTTAGAAAGATTTATAGGATCATATGTTTAGACCTGAAAAGAAACTCAGAGGCCATTTATTCCAAATGCCTCATTTTACAGATGAGGAAACTGAGACAGTCAATGTTCGCTTGAATGTCTGTAGTGAGAAGGAGCCCACTGGGGGAATGGGAAGGCGAAGGAAACAAGTATTGAAACATTCATAAGATCACATTTCTGCAGCTGGAAGGGAATTCAGAAGCCATTTAGTCCAACTCCCCTCATTTTATAGAGAGGAAACTGAGGCTTAATGAGAATAAGTGACTTGCTCCTGGTCACAGAGCTCAGAAGTAGTAAGATTGAAATTCAGATCTACCTGACTCAGAGTCGAACTGTTAATCCATTATGTTACTAGAACTTGCTATTTCCCAGATGTAGTAAAAGATTTTTTCCCCTTTAAGATCATGAAGCTAGAGCTGAAAGGGAACCTGGAGACCATCTGGCCTTGAATAAGGATCCCTTCTATAACGTCTCTGCCAAGCAGAGAGCCAACATTTCCTTGAACCTCTACAGTGAGGAGGAGCCCTCTAGGGTGTAGGGGAAGGGAACACATTGATTAAGTGTCAGGTACTGTGCTAAGTAAGCATTTTACAAATATTATCTCATTTGATCTTACTACTTCTGGAGACAGATCATTATACTTTGGGAAAGTTCTAATCATTAAAAGGACAGCTAAGGGGGCAGCTGGGTAGCTCTTTGGATTGAGAGCCAGGCCTAGAGATGGGAGGTTCTAGGTTCAAATCTGGCCTCAGACACTTCCCAGCTGTGTGACCCTGGGCAAGTCACTTAACCCTGTTTCCTCAGTTTCTCCATCTGTAAAATGGACTGGAGATGGAAATGAAAAGCCATTCTAATATCTTTGCCAAGAAAAACCTCAAATGGGGTCATGAAGAGTTGTACACAACTGAAAAAGATTCAACAACAATGATTAAAAACAAGAAAAACAAAAAACCCCTAAACAAACCTTTTTCTGACATAGAATCCAAATCTGCCTCTTTTCTTTTCTCTACTTTTCTGTTCTTTTCTTTTTTACCCTTTCCTTCTGTCTTAGAATTGATTCTAAGTATCTCTTTCAAGGCAGAAGAATGGTAAAGTGTAGGCATTTGGGGTAAAATGACTTGTCCAGAGTCACACAGCAAGTATGAGTCTAGACTTGAACCCAAGATCTCCCATCTCCAGGCCTTGCTCTCTATGTCCTTAGCTACCTAGCCGCCCATTTAATAGCTCTTTTCAACTTGGCCCTTCAAGGTCAAGCAGAACATGTCTAATCCATCTTTTATGTGACAACCCTTCACATCCTAGAAGATGGCTTTCATATCCCTTCCAAGATCCTCTCTTCCCCAGGCTATACAGATCCCTGGTTCTTTCAGGTGATCATTGAGTGGCATCATTTCCAGTACCCCCTCAAAGAAGATTCTCTTCTGTAGGAGGAAGCCTAGTTTCCTAGGTCAAAGGAACCAGCTTCAGCCCTTACCCCTACTTAATCATCTAAGTGACCTTGGGTAAGTCACTTCATTCTCTTTTGATCCTAAGTTTCCTTTTCTGTAAAATGAGGGTTAGCCTAGAAGGTCTCTGAGATGCTAAGTGATCTAAGCCCTCTGAGACCCAGTTTCCTCATCTGTAAAAGGAGGGATTTCATGGAAATTTGATGTAGTGAAAAGAGTGATGGATTTGATGTCAAAGGACCTCAGTTCAAATCCTGTCTCTTCACTATTTTCACTCCCTATGCCTCAGAGTCCAATGTGTTATAAAAATGTCAAAGCTCCATGAAAATGTCAGCTGTTGTGATGATGATGGTACCTTGAGGGCAGGGATGGTCTTTTGTATTTGTATCCTTAAGGCTTTGCAAGTAGTAGGTGCTTAAAAATGTTTATTGACTATTGACTACTGACTGTGACGATCTAGCCAGATAAAAGATGAGTCCTGCTTTAGGAGTGTCCTTCTTTAGAAGTGGTGTTATGCATTGGCTCTGGAATCAGAGGACCTGAGTTCAAATCCTATCTCTGGTGCTTACTACCTAGATGACGGAGAGCCTGAGTTTCCTGATTCATAAAATTGAAGTGAGCTTATACTAGATGACTTTGAAGCTGCTTCTGGCACTGGTCCTGTACAGTGAAATGAACACTTTTAGATTTGAAGTCCAAGTGTCTGGGTTCAAATTCCAACCCTGCTGCTTATTCCCTGTAATGCCTTTGAGTAAATCACTTGGCCTCTCTGATCTCCACTTTCCTTATCTGTAAACAGAAGGGGGTGGAACAGGTGCCTTCTCTGGTCCCTTTCAAGCCTCCTTATAAGATCCTATGATTTTCTTTGAGGATCTTCACTTAAGAAGGTCTGAGAGAGATGCTTAGCTAAAGTGCTGAAGTGACGGATGGAGTGGGGGAAGAAGGAGAGAAGGAAAGGAGAGGCAAGCAGCAGGCAGCAGTCACTCCTCTGCTTTGCCCAGGCTAGAGTCCACCCTCCCTAGCCCTCCTGGGCTTTCCTCAGTCCCTCCCAGGCCTGTTTTGTCACATTCTCCAGTTGGGTAATTGCCACTGCGGGGTGATTTGTCCTCTTCATTAGTCTCTTTACAAGCAAATTAGGAGGAGTTTCCAAGGCTCTTACTTTGTACAAAATCTGGTGCAGAACCGCGGGGGGAGTCAAGCAGCCGGAAAGACAGTAATTACTCCCAGCCAAGGAACGCCCTGGCTGGCTAATGCTGAAATATTGGAGCAAGCCTCAGAAACAGCTTGTTTTCTGGCCTATTCCTGAGCGAACAAGGGAAAGGCGCAGCTTGCCTGCCCTTAAGATGGGGAGACTGGTCCAGCACTAAGCTGGGAGCCTTGCTAATGAGCCCCAACTCTTTACAGGACATCATAAAATGCATTTTAAAAGTACATTTCTTTCCCTCCTTCCCTTCCTTTCTTCCTTCCTTCCCTCCTTCCCTCCTTCCTTCCCTCCTTCCCTCCTTCCTTCCTTC
>NW_025354587.1:0-5721 GCF_016433145.1 Gracilinanus agilis | reverse complement strand
GAGTTATAGAGTATATCCTCTCTTGATACATATTAAATAGATGACCAGGGACATGATGAGGTGATGTCTTGACTTGCACATGAATTGAATTGAAGTTTGGTAAAGTTACATAAAGTGATTGGCCTCACTCTCTCTTCCAAATTTACCAAAGTCCAATTGCAAGACAACTGGAGATGGCCTGGGATCTAGTAGAATATTGTGGCACCTTCAGTTTCTGAACAAGCTCTAAGCCCTCAATAGACACTGCTCCAACCACCTTCACTACCCTAGCAAAAAATTGCTCTCCTCTATTCATTTTCATATGCTTAGGGTAGACATCACCCTAACTTACTGATGGGTTTGAGGGACTGAGATATGAGTCAAACCTGGACTTGAGTAAACTGGAAGATTTGTATTAAATGATACAATATTTGTATCATTAAACATATTTATATTAACCGATAAAATATTTAAACAGCTAGGATAAAAAAATGAATCTTGTGGTTCAGTCATTTGAGTGTCTGACTCTCTGTGGCCCCATTTGGAGTTTTTTTTTAGTAAAAATACTAGAGATTTGCCATTTCCTTCTCCAGCCCATTTTAGAAATGGAGGAACTGAGGAAACAGGATTAAGTGATTTTCTGAGGGTCATAAAGCTAGTAAGTAAGTGTCTGAGGATCAGATTTAAAAAAAAAATCTATTTATTTAATTTATTAATTTAGAATATTTTTCCATGGTTACATGATTCATATTTTTTCTCTCCCTAACTCCCTCTCCCCTTCTGTAGCCAATGAGCAACTTAACTGAGTTTTACATGTATTGATCAAGATCTATTTCCATATTATTAATATTTGCATTAGAGTGGTCATTTAGAATCTATATCCCCAATCATGTCTGAGGATCAGATTTGAACTCACAAGGATGAGCCTTCCTGATTCCAGATCAGGCATGCTCACCCCTTTGCCACCTTGCAGCTTCCAAGAAAATACATAATACCTTTTAATAAAGTGATAAAGATGATGAATTTTAATATATAATTTTATAAGTACAAAAGGACCTCATTTTAATCAAATCCAACATACATGATTAATTCAGTTATGCACAATTGGCAATAAAAATAAAGGCAAAAAATACATAAAATAAAATCTAATTAATGCTAAATTTACTCCAATTTCCCAAGCTGTGTAAAGTCTCACAGCAGTTCACTCAATCACATTGACAACCTGGTTTATAAAACTCCAAACTGCTCCTTGTCCCAGATAACTTGTCTTCGAGAAACTCTGGTCCCAGACTGACCCATAAACCCTCATCAAGCACCTCTTAATCACTTTTCATAGGATCAGTAGAAATAATCAAGACTTAAGTATCTTTGGTGTTATCTTGGTATTTCCTTTTGAATCTAGGCTCTTCCCAGATACCTTGGCTTTTAACTGTTGCAGCTAAGCTTTTTCCCAGCCATTTTAGATTTTGACTAGGGCAGGTCCCAAATGTGGGACAGGACATAAGCCCTCCCTGTTGTTGTCCAGAATCTATCTAAATATCCTGTTTTCTGTAGTTCAGTGGAAGTCTCAGGACTGAGATTCTTTTTTTTTTTTTTTTTTTTGTAATTTAATTAATTAACTTAGAATATTTTCCATTGTTACATGATTCATGTTCTTTTCCTCCTCTCCTTCCTCCCCGCTCCCGGAGCCAAGGAGCAGTTCCCCTGAGTTTTAAATGTATCATTGTTCAAAACCTATTTCCATATTATTAATATTTTCAATAGAGTGATCATTTAGAGTCTACGTACCCAATCATATTCCCTCAAACCATGTGATCAGGACTGAGGTTCTGTGCATCTTCCCAGATAAATTTTCTACCTCAATTAAAGACCTTTATTATTACCACTTTGGTAGCTTAGTTCTGTGTTTTTTCAGGTTGAAAATGTTTATTCTCATTTTCACTATGAGAAGTAGGTGTGAGTCATTACATTGATTTGCACCCAATATTAGCTCTGGCATATGTCTTTGTCCACATCAGAGCAGTGCTTCTCTTTGTTTCATTAATGCTATTTAGTTATTAACAATGTTCTCCAAGTGCAAAAGTAGTGATGCTGGTAGCTCTACTAAGTCTAAGAAAAGTTTGACAGTGCCTAGGTATGTTTGTGAAAGAAATGCTAATTAAATAATGGGGTTCACTATCATGCTGGATTTTCAACTTATTCAAAGGGTCTTGGAATGTTTTGGTCATGGAAAACAAGGTCCCACTGCAAATCAAATGATTGAGTTTCATTTTTAATGTTTATCTGGATTGCAGGATCTAATTTGCAGTGTTTTTATTGGTGAGATTCCAACTTCAAAAGTTGTTATCAGAATTAACTTGAGAACAGTTTTTAAACATTGTTTTGTTCTCAGTCAGGAGCAAATTATCTGGTCCCATTCATTATCTGTCGCTACTTAGAGAAATAGGAGAAAGAGGTCAATCAGTTTTGTTTATACAACTATATCTACTAATCAGCCATGGTAATAAAAAAAAATAGACAGGACAATTGAGTTAGCATTTGTAGGGTAATCCTAATTATCCTTCTCTTTCATACTTCCAGTACAGTTGCAAAGTTCTGCAAGACTCTGATGCTGACCTTTCGGAAAAGGAAAATGATTTTCAGATTCTTAGATCCCAGGGCTTTGTGTGGAGGGGTAGATAGGGCCAACCTGCTCCAGTTTTAAGGGTCTTTGGAAGGGTAAGGAAAGGAGAGAAGGATGTTGAAGATGTGAAGGAATGAAGATGTCATAATGTACTCTATCATTCTGATCTTCATAGACTATAATATGAAGAGTGATTTCTGCCGTGGAGAATTGATTCATGCTTTGGAAGCATCCTGCATGCAGATCTCTTGCTAGCATCATTTATAAGTACCTGGTAGCTCATCTGAGATTCCAGGTATGGAGTTCTTGGCTTCTCACCTCACACCGTATATTATAGGGTCTTATGTCGAAATGTAGCATGTCAGAAAATCCTGCTATCTCTGTTTAGAGCGATGGGACAAAGATCCATGTTTACCTTATCCAATGCATGCTTTGCATGCTGAGCACACATCTGGCTAACATCCATGCCAGATGTTTGCAGGGCCAGTTCTTATTTACAGTTCACGGGCTGCTTGCCATTTTTTATTAAACTGAGCAGCCCTAACCTAGATTTCTTTCAAAGTTGCCTGAGTGTGTCTGATTGTTTTTCCAATTTAATTTAAATCAAACAACATCTATTTAGTACCTACTACGTGCTAGGCACTGGAAAAAATGAAAGATCAGCCACTACTCTTTCATTATGAGACTCTGGAAAGCTTCTACATTGCTTCTTCCGTACTAAATTTGCTTGGCATGGCCTCATTTCAGCTTATCACATTATTGCTCATTTAGTTTGCCCTCCATCCTCCTTAGCAAGCACATCAATATCCCTAGACATTTAGAGAATCCAGAATCCCCTTTTATAGAATTATCAATATTTTATACTTCTGTTTATGAGGAATTAAAAATACAAAACATACACTCTTCCTCAATTTATTGTCTCCAAAGGCATGGCCAAAAATATCTTCACTATACACATGCAGAAAGAGTGTAGACCTACAGAAAGAAAAAAAAAAAAAAAGAAGAGAAGAGAGCCTCCTCTGACCACATATTAGCAACAGCCTGATCTCTAATGACCAATTGTCTAGACTAGCCCAGCGAAATTCAGCTCTAGCCAAGAACTCATACATACAGCAACCGCAATTCCGGAAGGTTTCCAACATTAACTAATCAGGATGATGCTAAACAATGAATCAGTAATATAATCTGCCCATCTGTTAGACACTATAATACTGAAATGTGGAATGGTCTGGAAATAGTGATGCAAGTCAGATCTGACACTGGCATCCACTTAGGAGTCCCCCAAAACACTGCAGCCCTACCTCATGTCTGGGATGCATGAATTCTACTTGTTTTCTCTTCAGTTACACATAGGAAAATTAAAAGTGAATCGGCATCCTTGTGGATATTTAACAAAGAAGGACTTTTAAATTCTATGATTCTCAGGGAAAGAATTATGGAAAGACAGTGGCTGACCGCCCAGAGATTCTGATTGTGAAGTCTACCTCTCTGAGTGACATAGGGCAAGTCCTTCAGCTTCTACTGGCCTTCCTCTTCTGGATAATTAAGAGGGGGTGCACTAAGTAGCCTCTGAGTTACAAAATCAGATGTTTTGACATCAACTTCTTTAGGAAAAGAGAGTATCTTAGAATACTTAGAATCCAGTCCTCTAGTTTTACAGACAAAGTAAACTAAGGTCCAGATAGGACTTTGGTTATTAATCTTAATTTATACTTACCTTTATAGGAATCTGTATTAAATTCTCAAGGGTCATGTACCATTTACAGAATAAATTTAATTTTCCTCTTACTAGAAATTTCAGCATTTGATATAGATTCTGTCATTCACAGATGAAGATACAACACTTATGTCCAATTTATCTAATACTTGATTGGTGAAACTAAATATAAATCAAGTCACAAGATTACCTTGTGATACAAGGGGAACAGAAAGATAATGGAAACTTAGAGAAGAACAAGAAAGCTGAGTTCTACTATACTCAAGCACAATAGAAGGAGCAGTGAACCTAGAATCAAGACATGATTCTTGTTTTCAACTTTAATAGATTTGCAAAATTATTAGAAATCCCAGTGCCACAGAGTTACCTCTAGAATCCCAACAGGTAGTTATTTCCCAATCTGTCAGTGCAGGTGAAGTTCAGAAGAGGGATCCCAGTGGGGTGCTAAAATACTGAGTAAGATGTGTGACCTTCAGCAAATCACTTGTCCTTTGAAACTCCTTTTCATCTCTTTCTGATGGCTGAGAAAAGAATAAGATTTCTTCTAACTTTAAAAAAAAGGTAAATAATGTGATTCTCTGACCATTAATTCGAGAAATTCCATCTTTCAAGGAATCCATACATAAACAATACAATTTGCCCTGAGCCCAGGACCAGAGTTACCCAGGGCGTTTATAAGAAACCCAGAAGGACCAGTAGGAAATGCAAAGCCAGATGCTTTTGACCGAAAGGGCTCCTTAGAGACTTGGCTCTGAATGACTGTCAAGACATATAGTCATCACATTGAAACAACTCCCTTGGAAGGAAATCTAACCTAGAAGTACTGAATGTCTCACCCAGACTGTTGGCAATGAGAGCAGAAAGCAGAAGCAAGATATGAGATATTTGACAAGTAGAATTAAATGACTTTATGCCATATTGTACTAGGAAGGTTGTAGATGGTGGAAGATGGGATTGCAAGAGCATCTTAATTTGTTTTTATACCTATAGGGTCTCTTTTTTTTCAATTGATACCTTATCAGATTTTTTTCTAATTCATATACATGATTATGTCACTCAATTATTAAAAACCTGAATTTCGCTTCCTGAACATCTTAGCAAGAGACTCCAGTCTTCCAAAATTATGGTCCAATATATGTATCTAGTAATACTATCCAACTCCAAATTTCATATATTCGTCAAACTTGCCATTCTCTAATTACTTTTCTCTTAATCTTACACAGATTTCAAAGTCCAATTCAAATACTGCCTCTTTCATGAAGCCTTTCTTGATTTTCTTAGTTGAAGAATTAATTTCTATCTCTAAACTGCCAAAGTATTTTGCCTTTTATTTTAAAAAAAATCACTTATCACATTCTGTTCAATGAATTATCTTTTTTATATATTTTATCATAATATATTT
>NW_025354586.1:0-2046 GCF_016433145.1 Gracilinanus agilis | reverse complement strand
TATATATATATATATATATATATATATAGCGTGCGTGTGTATGTGAAATGTCTCCCGATATTATAATTTAATCTCTTGGTGGCAATTTAAATCTTGAGTTCGATTTTGTTTACAGACCTGCTTAACTAGAATTTTCAACAACCATTTTGCATCCTTTCATTTAAGAATAAGTCTTTAATAAAAATTTATTAAATACCTATGAAGATGCTGTAATATTTCATGTTGTCTTGGATAATTTCAATGTAAAAGAGTGGAAAAAGTATACTGCAGCCTCACTCATTTATTATAAAGAACTAAAATGTTTAAAATTTCAAGAGACTCCTTTTCTACTATCTTATTGGGTTATGAGGTTTGTTATGTAAAGGATGGCAAGATGGAATCCCTGCAAAATACAGGGTCAGCCTCACCCACCAAGAAGAATATGCATGTAAACCTTAAATGTCATTTTTTAGAATGAATATTGTTTTTTACTCAAATAATATGAGGACTTTTAATCAGTGTATTCCTTAAGATTTAGTACTATTGTTATATTGTGAGACTGTGGATAACATATGAATTTGGGCATTTTCTCTTCCATTTCTTTGAATTATTGCCCTTTTTAGATGACAAAAAGGGCAGAAATGAGAAAAAATGGAAATCCTTCCTCTTATGAAAGAATACAAGATATTCCTGAAGATGTAAGGAAGAGGATGTAAAGACTTCAATTACTTCCTCATCCAACTCAAGAAAGAAGTCACCAAGGACGCTCAAATCCCTTGAGTCTTCCTTTCAAAGTAAGACTTCAATAATAGCTGAAAGTTCCTTTTCCCATCGATAAGAAGTTTTAATTTCAAATAGCCACCAATTCCCAATTCGTTCCCTTTACTTCTCCCTCCTTTAACATGAATAAGCACCAAATCATAGGTCCCCACCCCCTCCTGCCTCCCCATAGGTTTGGTCTTGCTTGATCCAAATAAGAACAGTATAAAAATCCACGGAGAGCACCTTAATTATACCTAGGAACTCAGCCGATCAGACTTGTGTCCATCCTCTCTGACTAACCACTTAATATCATGAGTATGTACCCTCACTAAAAACATGCTTGCTTCATTCTCTCTCTGCCCATTCCTGTCTTATGCTATATTTTGTCTTCTGATTCTCTATCTCCTGCCATGCCAACTTTCTCCTCAGAAACATCAGCCATTGCCCAGGGCTGAGATGAATGGTTTTAGTCGCCATCCCTACACACCCAAGCTTCATTTTAGCAATGTAAAACCAAAGACTGGACTAGGAATTCCACATGGTCTCCAGCATCTCTCTGACTGTGACTGTGGGCCTGTGACTAGGGACCCTTACCTAATCATGTGCCCTTGCAGTTTTCCTTGGCTCCATAAATGACATGTAAGGAAGATTTGCCACTTTTCCTTGGACTGCATTTTGGAATCCCAAACCTCCCTCAAACTGCATTAAGACAGAGGAAATTAGAATTACTGGGTAAGTAATCCTACTTGGTAAAAGAAACCAAAATGACCTAGAAAGATGAACTACCTTAAAGATTTATTCTTAAATGGATGGATGCAAAATGGTTGTGAATTCTGGGTAAATTGTTCTGGAAACAAAAATCAGACTTGGGATTTTGGGGGGTTTAAATTGGCACAATGAGATTAACTCACAATATTTGGCGCTAATTTATATGTGTGTAGTTCATGCAAACTTACCCACATATATACATATATGAATACATATAGCTATACACATATACCTCATAGGCATAAAGTAACTGGCATCTGTGTGTGTGTGTGTGTGTGTGTGTGTGTGTGTATTAGCTAAAACCTGCACTGACTCTTAGAACACCCTATATATGGCAAGAGGCCTTGGATTTCATCTCACAGCCCCTAATAATTTATAGATCAAGGGACAAGAAATCTCTCAGTGGGTTGTTGCTATTTTTGTAAATTAACATACTTTTATAGGCTTCATAAGAAAGAAAAAAAGATTATTATACCTGGCTTCCTCACACAGAAAAATGTTTTTTTTATATATATATATATATATATATATATATAT
>NW_025354585.1:0-5043 GCF_016433145.1 Gracilinanus agilis | reverse complement strand
ATTACAGTATTATAATTAAGTGAATATAATGCAGATTTCTCTCCAGTATGGTCAGATCCATTCATAGTTTTAAGAAGAATCTATGTGTGTCCCCCTTTTTAATATAATGTTTAATATTTGTTATTTTTCCCTTTCATCATTTAAGTCATTCTGACAGGTGTGAGAAGATTTTTCAGAATTATTTTGATTTTCATTTTTCTAATCACTAGTGTTTTAGAACACTTTTCATATGCCTTTGTATATCTTTGATTTCTTCATCCTAAAACTGTTATTATCTTTTGCTCATTTATCAATTGAGGGGTGTCTCTTATTCTAAAATTTGACAAACATGGGAAACTTAGGGAATGTCAATTGGGGAATGCCTTAGCAACCTATAAATATGTTTTTAATGGAAATATATTATTCCATAAGAAATGATAAATAGGATTAATTCATAAAAATCTGGAAAGACTCATCTGAAGTGAAAAAATGAAGTGAGCAGAACCAATTGACAAAGTTTTCTGTATATTTTCGATATGAGAAATCTATATGAGAAATTGTATATGAGGACTTTCCCATGTTTATCTCTAAAAAAACTGCTAAATATCTGTTTTTTTAAAGTAGATGTTTTTCCTTTATCTTTGATCTTTTTGGGATACAGAGCCAGGAGTTGGTATTGTTGGTTCAAAAGGTATACATAATTTTATGGAATTTAGGTGTGTTTCTATATTCCTTTCTATAATGGTTGTATCAGATCAGAGTTCCAGCACATTAGTGTCTCAGTTCCCCATATCATTCTGACATTTATCATTTTCATTGTTAGTCATATTAGCCACTCTGATAGCTGTGAGGTGATATCTCAGACATGTTTTAATTTGTATTTCTCTAATCAATCATCATTAATACCATTTCTTCATATGAAATACATAACCTTAATTTCTTTGTCTGAAAACTACTTGCCCAAATGCTTTGGCCATTTTTCAGTTGGGGAATGTTTTGTATTCTTATAAATTCTTATAAATTGTATTCATATATATATATATATACACATATATATATATATATATATTTGAGAAATGAAGCCTTTTTCAGAGACATTCGCTATAATCCACACCCCCTCAATTTGTCGTCTCCCTTCTAATCTTTGTTGAATCGGTTTTGATTGTACAGAAAATTTTAAATTTAATATAACCAGCATTATCTATTTCCTTTTTCTTAATGTTCTCAATGTCTTGTTTTTTTCATAAATTCTTCTCTTATCCATAAGTCTGATGGATAAAATTTTCTATGTTACACTAATTTGTTAATGCTATGGCACTTTATTTGTAGATCAAGAATCCATCTTAAGTTTATCTTGCTATATGGTATGAGATGTTGTTCTATTCTAGTTTCTGTCCAAAAATATATTTTTAAAAATGGTAAAGTTGTATAAACAGTATTATATAGTGGTATATTTAGAAACTGTTTGGGGAACTTGTAGGTCTAAAAATTTAACATTGATATATTCTAGCAGCACCTTAACCTCTGCCAAAGTCTCCTTTCAGCTAAGTCTTCCTATTGACTCTTAGAAAGATGGACATTAGAGTATCATAAGGACTTAAGAGAAGGACTGCTAGACAGCTTCTTTTAATATCTGCTAGGTCTGTGGCCTATTTTTGGTGTTATTTGAAGATATTGATTTCAATGTGACAGTAATGGAAGCCATAAGAATAACCAGGAAGAAGATGAATATTCTCTAAAACTTGAAGCATCCAATAAATGTCTGACCTTTCTGCTTAAATGGGAGCAATAAGTGTGGCAAAAAGTATTGATCAGAAAATGCCAATAAAGGAAACAAAGTCTCCAAGCCAAAAAGAAATAGGTTTGATGAAGCCGTCCACCGACTCCACGAAGATTCCTAGTGGGTTGGACACTCAGAAAGGGGAACCAAGGACTGAGTGAAAATGGATTACGGGTTAAGGATTAATGGAAAGAGAATATAAGGCGAGAATAAAGACACGCAGACACAGAAAGTTTTGGCATAAGGTAGACAGACAGCGAGTAAGCTCTGATGGTCAAGAGCTTCATGGTTAGGAGCTCTGATGGTCAAGAGCTCTCTTGCCAACTGATGTCTTGTCACTTTTATTGGGGTTACAACAGTATGGGGGGAAGGGGAGAGGCCAGTCGCCTGATACATTAACATTATGAGGTAATCATCATAAAATGCAAACTACCAAAACCTGAAACAATAGGTAGAGTTAAGATCAGGATCCAGGGTGGATATGTCCTAAGGCATCTACTGATGTTTGATACCTATGTCAATTGATCATTGAAGGAAAAGTAAGGAGACTGAGATAACTGACTCTCTTCTGGGGTGTGGCCTTAGGGAAGGGCTAGGGATTTGGCAAGGTCAACATTCAATTTGACTCAGGATTGCAGAGATCAATCATTAGCAGTATAAGAGTTAAGTTTTTGAATACTTCTTAAAATAATATCACAATTAATGTATACCTGGATTGCTACATTTATCAAGAGAAGGCTGGTCTCACAATAAAGTCCATCTCTGGTCAAGACCAAAGACCCAAGCCTTAAGAGATGGCCTCTTTTTTACACAAAAAGTTTACTACTTCTTATATATTCAGGTAAAATACATTGATGCTCAAAGTACAAAGTCAGGTATAGGTACACAATCAGGTCCAAGTATAAGTATGAGTGCATGTCAGTAGTGGAATAGGATAGAGTTCCCTTAAGAGTCAGATCTCTTATAGTTCCTCAAGCATCAAGTAAACTCAAATGACTTGGGTGTGTTAGAGTTAAAGCTTCCAATAATAGAAAGAAAAGAATGAAAAAGAATAAAAAAAAACCCTTAAGTGAGAAATGTTTTAATGCCAACAGAACTAGACTACTAATTGAGCATATGCTGATGTTTTATGTCTTATACTGATATGAGTACAATAGAGTTACATTGATACTAAGGGTAACTGCTGTTAACAAAAATATTGACATTCACTTGGCTTATGATCACATTCTTTAACTATGCTCAAGGATTATGTTGACTAATTAAGCTGTTGCTCAATTAATCATAGAGGAGGGTAGGGGATTTCATAATTACATATGGGTGGGTAGTTTATTCCTGATTGTGTCTATTACCTGATTGGTTTTTCCAACCCTATATATTCTTGGCTGGGTGGTATGAGGCTTGGATTTTCTTAGACTTTATTTCTAACCTCTTGTTCCTTATATAAGCCACCATTGGATCCAGATTCTCTTTCTTCTTGGTGCTATCTTAAAAAAAAAAAAAAAACCCTTACCTTCTGTATTAGAATCAATACTGGGTATTGGTTCCAAGGGCTAGGCAATGGGAGTTAAGTGACTTGCCCATGGTCACACATCTAGGAAGTGTCTCAGCCCCATCTTTCATTTAAGAATTTTATATCATTATCCTTAGGAAGGGAGTCAGTTCTCTGCATTTCATAATGGCAGCAATATGATGCAGAATTCAAGTAGCCCTAGGGAAGACTTTTGGAGATATAAAAGACCCCTTTCAGATGAAAACAAATCTTCTCCACTAGTCTGTCACAGGATAAGAGAAAAAAACTATTGATAATTAGTTAATAATATCCTATTATTGTTCCTGGGCTTGGGATCCCTGATCTATACTTTGAAAATTTCAGGAACAATTATAATAATGGGCATGTTGGCTTCTAGGCGCCATCTGGTTCCTCATTAGGAATAGGGTTATTTTAAAATGTTTCAGTTTCACAAAGTGCTCCAATTTCCTTTATCTCCATCAATAGAGAATAAATATTGCTTAATCCTTTGGATACCTGACTGTATTTGATAGTAAATACGTGGGCTAGTTCTGACCCAAGATTTTACATTTAATTCTTTTCTCAGTAATCTGTAGAGGTTTTGCTGAAAGGATCCTCCAAGATTCTGATTCCTAAGAACCCATGAAACTTCTTTTCTCCATGTTCTTCTTCTTTATCAGCCCTGATAAATTTTTTCTAGGTCCCATTGAGCAAATAGAAATATATAAGACAAAATACTGATTCCCAGTTCTAAAGAGGAAAATCCCTATGTAAAAGCAGAAGAGCCTATGTGACTAAAGGGAAACATGCAGTGCATAAGAAAATATGTCATTAAATTATGTCAACCTGTTCTAATTGGCAACTATGTAAAATGTTAGAGTTGGGCCCAACAGCAACACCATGTTAGTTCAAATTCTATTTTCATATGAATGGAGACAATAAGTCACTGAATAGTTAAGCATAGGAAGGGTTTACTTAGCCCTAACACAAAAAGGATATTCAAAAAGTACACAGTATTGCTTAACTTTTACAGAAGTGACCTCCTTCATCTCCATATGGAAATATTTCTATTCAGCAGGTGGTCTGTGGTGATTCTGAATTGTGTGGTCTTTAGACATTCAAGCATTTTCATTGTCCATTCCCTGTTCCAGAAGTTCTCTCTCCCCATCTCTGCCTCCTGGCTTCCTTGACTTTCTTCAAATCCCAGCTAAAATCCTACCTTCTACAAAAAGTCTTTTCTAACTCCCATTAGGCTAGTCAGTTTTTTCTGTTAATTACTTCTGACTTCTCTTGCATATAGCTTGTTTGTACAAAGTTATATAAGTGAGCAATTTTTAAACGGTTAAGAACTCTGATCTACTAAAAGATCAGCCGTGATTACTGTCTCAAGATTCCTTGATTTCAGTTTATCATTTACAAAAATTATTGATGCAATTGTTCTAAAGCATAAATCTTTCAATATTCAGTAAACTTTAGTGACATTATTGTCTCTAGAATCAAATGAAAAAAAAAATCCAATGTTTTCCTTTTAAAAATCCTTTACAACCTGACCCTTTTCTAAATATTAATTCTTCTTACACCTTGTAATCTACTTCATATCACGTGATCCAGGGACCTGCCTCCTTTCTATTCATTAAAACAATACATACACTCTATCTACCAAACCTATGCATTTTCAATGGATATCACCTATGTATGAAATTTACTACTTACTCACCTCCACTTTCTGACTTTCTTCCAGACTCATTTGAAATCTCACCTTTTAAAAAAAGCC
>NW_025354584.1:0-3425 GCF_016433145.1 Gracilinanus agilis | reverse complement strand
GATTTATACCAGGAATACAAGGATGGTTCAACATTAGGAAAACCATCCACATAATTGACCATATCAACAATCTAACAAACCAAAATCACATGATTATCTCAATAGATGCTGAAAAAGCCTTTGACAAAATACAGCATCCATTCCTATTGAAAACACTGAAAAGTATAGGAATAGAAGGACCTTTCCTAAAAATAATAATAATTCTTTTTCTAAAAATTAAATTATTTTATTTTAGTATATACTTAGTAACCACCATTGCCAACAAAAACATACATAAAAATTATGTACAAAACTACAAACTGCACATTGTTTACAATTCGTTGAAAATTATGTGAATTACATATGTGTACTAATATAAACAACTTCTGCTTTTGAATTCCCTTTGGATTTGTTTTACTTTGATATTTTTTCCTCTTTATTTTATGACTGTTGTTTTTTTTAATGTAATCATGGTATGAATTTTTCTTATTCTTTTTTCTTCTCTTTTTATCTATTCATATATTTCCCTTATTTTCTTTATGTTTCCAATATTTGTCATTTCTAATAACGTAATACACGCTAGTACATTCAAATACCACAATTCATTCAGCCAATTCTCTAAATCATTGCATTAGATTTATTTCCAGGTATTTTGTCAAAACAAACAAAGCTTCCAAGAATATTTGCATAGATACACAGCTTTTTACCCTTTCAATAATGCCCTTAGAGCTTAACTCTAGTAGTGGGATCTCTCAATCAATGAGCAGAGCAGCTTTAGAATTCTTAATGTATATTTCCATCTTGTTTTCTAAAAAATAATAATAATTATACATAGCTGCTCTAGCAATATAATATTAGACTTGTTTCTTCATGTACCTATCAGTGTTTAATTGGATCGCTTTAGCCCATCTCATTGTCAGTTAACATATATTACCAGGATCATATTTTGCTAGATTAGTCCTCAGAAGCAGACATAATCTATTGCCAGAACCATACTCTTTCCAAAACAAGTCTTTTCAGATTGGTCATCCAGTGGAACTTTTGTTCTAGTGCCAAAGCCCCTAAGGGATGCAGGATTACCTCCATAGTAACAGTCATCAAACTGTTAAAGTAAGACTTTTGCAGAATATTTATACTCTCTAAACCATCGTTGTCCCACCAGAGACTATGTATATGTATACTCAGGCTTAGATTGGCTGCTATCCTCATGCAGGTATGTGAGGGCTCTCCAGATATCTATCTTATTTAACTTAACTAAAATTCTATTCATAACCTTAGCTTTTTTCTGGGTTTTTTTTTGTCAGATTTATCTAGTTCTTAGAGGGGAAAACTAAAGTTTGTCCCTATTATTATTTTATCTATTTCCATCTGTATCTCATTTGGTTTTTCCTTTAAAAGTCTGGGTGTTATAATACTTGGTGCATACAGGTCCGATATTGATAATGCTTCATTATTCGTAGTAGCCCCTCCCCAACATAATATAATTACCCTGTACATCACTTCTACTTATATCCATTTTAGACCCAACTTCAATATAGTTCTTTAGACTCCAAGTTGAATTCTCTTTCCGCTTTCTCTTTTGCAATTAAAAAAAAAGTCAAGGAAACTATTAGGCACATACTAAGTTGTGAGTTCTGAGCTAAGTTCCAATGGTACAAAGACAAAATAAAATAGTCTCTGCTCTCAAAGATATACATATATGTACATGAATATATGCATTTATGTGCTGATTCATTAAGCTAAATCTAATTCATTTCCCGTGTGGCATCATTTATAGAGATATATTATATACACATACACAAAGAGGGATATATAAGTGTAAATACTATATAAGTATCTGGAACAGTTACAAGATAAAGTCAAGATATCTTGATCTATAGGGGGAAATGTTCTAAATCATTATTAATTAGATTTACAATCAGAACAACTCTGAAATATCTTCTCTCACCTATCAGATCTACTGATAAAAGGGCAAAAATGACAAACATAGGAGGTGATGTGGGGAAAATAGAAACACTAATACATTGTTGGTAGAACTGTGAATTGATCCAACCATTTTGAAGATTAATTTAGAATTATGGTCAAAGAGTTAAACAATTGTGTATACTTTTTGACCCAGAAATACCTCAATTAGGTCTGTTTCCTAAGGTCATCAGGAAAAAGGGAAAGAGTCTATGAATTCTAAATATTCTAAAATGTTTTTGGCAGCACTCTCTCTGGTGACAAAGAACTGGAAATTGAAGGGATGCCCCTCAACTAGAGAATGATTGAACAAGTTGTAGTATATGATTGTGAGGCAATTCTACTGCATAGAAAGAAATGACAAGCAGGTTAATTTTTTAAATACATGGAAAGACCCACCTGAAATTATGAATAGTGAAATGAGTAGAACCAAGAAAAAACATTGTATTCAGAGAAAGAAGTGTTATTTAAAGAATAACTTGTGTATGTCCACTTCCAGAGAAAGAATTGACTATAATAGAAGTAGAAATATAGAGTATAAATAAAAGAGTAATAGAAACAAGGAAGACATAGCTTTAAATATGCTCATGTCTTTTTGTCAAATTATCTGGGGGGGAAGGGAGGGAGGGAGGTAGCCGGGAATTTTAATGGAATAAAAAATTTCATTCATTTTAAAAATAGTTTTTAAAATTTCATTTTAAAATTCATTTTAAAAATAAAGAAAGAGAAGTCACTAGCATTTAGAGGCACCAAGGAGAGACCTCATGGAGAAGGAGGAGCTTAAACTGAGTGTTGAGTAGCACCACTACTCTAGTGCTACTTCTCCCATTCTCAGCAGCATTGATGGGCTAGGACAAGGGACAAAGGTCTAAATTTAAGAGTATGAGGGTGATGAGCCCACATGTGTAGGATGTATATGTTGCAGAGGGATGACTTACAGCTTCTTGCTACTAGAAGTCCCATTTTCCTTCATGGTATCCTCATGAATTTCCTCTTAGCTCTAATTAGTATCTGATCCATCGTAGTGATGTGTCTCAATTGTGTATGTAGAAATAACTCCAAGCAAATTTGTCCTTGGCTCCCAGGCATTCCTATCAACATCAATTAGAAGCCCAAACCTTTCAACCATCCAATATCATAGCTCAATCTTCACTCCTCTTAGAACAATTTCCTCTACCCAATGTTAGACTTGTTTATTATCCTGGTGGTATACTCAATTCCACACTTTCTTGCTTCAATATACAGAGATCTAAAAGTGTGTCCAATTATTTCAACCAATCCTAATACATCCCTCTTGTGGCATCATCTCATTTCATCTAATGACTGAAGTATTTCACTCCTCCCAAATTGATTAGAATTTACTTACTCCTAGTTCATAGTTCTGACTGAATTAATGGAAGTGATTCAAACTTGTTTATACTTTTTAAATACCACCCCTAACATAATATCTGTTTGTTCATTAAAATTAACTTTTTATTTTATTA
>NW_025354583.1:0-3118 GCF_016433145.1 Gracilinanus agilis | reverse complement strand
CTTTCTCTCTCTCTCTCTCTCTCTCTCTCTCTCTCTCTCTCTCTCCTTCCGTCTCTGTCTCTGTCTCTCTCTGTCTCTGTCTCTCTCTGTCTCTCTCTCTCACCACTACACTTAATATTTCTTTATTTTGGCCAGTTAATAAGCATTCATCAAATATTCGTTAGGTCCCAGGCCCTGTGCTGAGAGCTGGGGACACGGCAGTCTCTGCTCTCAAGATCCTCCTATTCTAACGGAGGAGACAATATAGAAATCAGGAAGTAAATACAGGGCTACTAGGAGATACTGCAGGTTCGGTTCCAGACTGCCACAATTAAGTGACTGCCACAATAATGCGAGTCACATGGATTTTGTGGTTTCCCAAGGGCACATCAAAGTTATGTTTATGCTCTACTGTAGTCTTTTAAGTGCTTTATAATATTGTCAAAAATATGCATGCCTTAAAGAAAAAATACTTTCTTGTTAAGAAGAAAGGCAGGGGGGCAGCTGGGTAGCTCAGTGGATTGAGAGGCCTAGAGATGGGAGGTCCTGGGTTCAAATCTGCCTCAGACACTTCCCAGCTGTGTGACCCTGGGCAAGTCACTTGACCCCCATTGCCCACCCTTACCAATCTTCCACCTAGGAGCCAATACACAGAAGTGAAGGGTTTAAAAAAAGAAAAGGAGAAAGGCTGACCATCACCAGAGCCTTCAGCTAATCTCTCTGCTGGTGGAGGATCTTGCCTGGATGAAGGCGGACACTAAAGGACCAAAGCTTCTGGGGTGTGGGCTGTAAAGAGCTGCCTCTAACCTTACGACCAAGAAAAAGAGCCTGAGCCCTCTCACAGGAACCAGGTTCTATCAGACTAAAGCAACTGAGCTGCAGGCCTCTTTAGGGGAAGAGGACGGACAGACACTGTGGTCTCTCAGGGCCCAGCAGTGATTCTGGGTTGTTACACTAGAATATTTTGTACTTGACTATGTCAACAATTTCTTTCCTCAGCATTGTAGAAAGCTACTAATATTAACGTTAAACTTTCTTACACAAACCCTTATTAAAAATGAACTGAAAAAGTTATTAGCATCATAAAATTTTGTAGGTATGTTGATAGTCTATAATAAAAATATGATTATTATGCCATAATCACTTTATGGTTTGAGTTTTTAGAATGTATTATGATAGCATTTTAATAATATGCAGCAGTCTAGGCAATCCCATTTTCAGGGCTTTGTGTGTGAGGGAGGACTGGCACCCCTGGGGTCAAGGCTTGCTCAGCCCTCGGCAGGACACTTTTGGTGGCCACCTTTCACCCAACTTTCCCCGGGCCTCTGAGTGTGCCCAGTGGCTACACCCTGGTAAACTGTTTCAGCTGATGGAGTAAACCAGGTTGAGGGTAACTGAAAGGCCTCAAACCTGTCCGTTAGCTAGGCAGGTGCTTAACCCGAACACGTAAAGACTTCTCCCACAGAATGGTTGAATGAGAAGAGCTTGTTCCAATGGCCAAGAAGGTGGCCAAAGCTAACTCTATGGAGTTAGACATTGAGGATGCCACAGTCATCCACTGCCGCCTCCTGAGCCATCACAGTCGTCCTGACTTCTGTCTTGCCAGCTGGACTTTTCTGACTGTAGGTGAGAGTGTGAGATTGATGACTTTGTGGAACTCTGCCTCGCTTAAATCCAATTCACACACAAGTCAGGACATCACTGGCTGTGCCACTGGTCCTCTTCAAAATGAAGGACAAACAACATACACACATACATGTATACATATACATACACACACACATATATATTTTTTAAACCCTCACCTTCCGTCTTGGAGTCAATACTGTGTATTGGCTCCAAGGCAGAAGATTGGTAAGGGTAGGCCATGGGGGTCAAGTGACTTGCCCAGGGTCACCCAGCTGGGAAGTGTCTGAAGCCAGATTTGAACCCAGGACCTCCAGTCTCTAGGCCTGGCTCTCAATCCACTGAGCTACCCAGCTGCCCCCCCCCCCATATTTTAAAGAAAAGTGACTAGTTCTAGTGTTTTCTGGCCATATTCCCTCCAAAAAAAAATAGGAAGAGAAACCTAGAGAGCATGTAGCTCAAGGTTTCTTCACTTTTTTTTCTGCTCTTGTAGTTGTCTGGTGAAGTCTCAGGATCCCCTCTCAGTGTAACTTTTTTAAACACATAAAATAAAATCCATAAGATTACAAAGGAAACCAAAGGTTAGTGAAAATAAAGGGAGAATTTTTTGTCCCATCCAACGTTACACATTCCCTGAAATCCATCAGTGGAGCCCAAACTAAGAATCCCTGCTTTAAAATGGGCAGATGAGGAAAAGGTGCCTCCCAGTGGTCAAGTGCTTGGCCTAAAGGTTTTACAAATTGTAAATGCCAGAGGTGGGATTTGAATCAAGGCCTCTGCCTACAGAGGCAGAACTTTCCCCCTTATATCATGCTGTTCTAAATCTGTTCTGTAAGATTGTAGGTGTCTTCTGGGTGTTTATTTCATTTTGCTGCCAATGACTTTAAAATATACAGAATGAATGAATGAATGAATGAATGAGGCGTCCATTAATTGCTTACTGTGTACAAGGTACTGTGCTAAGAGCCAGACACCAAATAGAATAGCTAGGTAGTCTTTGTTTTCCAAGAACTTAAATTCTCATGAGGCCCATCTATGGAAACAATGCTAAAGGCAAAGTCTTGAAAAGGGATGGATTTGTTTCCTTTCAATTCTAGTTTAAGACACTGGAGGGCAGTCACTGTTCTCTGCTCAAATATATTTGTGTTCTGATTCTTCTTTCTCCAGCTTGTCCTTGGGGGAAAAAAAATGGAAAATTCTCACTTTCATCCTCTGCAGAGCTGAAATTCATGGATGTTACCCTGTAATCAGCCACTAGACGGATTAGGAAAAGATCATAAACTAGAGAAACCCTCATTTTCCTTCTCAGTGCCCTTGCTGATTTTTGGAGTTTCCTCCTGTGTTCCCTGAATATCTTCATTTCTGTACATGCCAATTATAAGCAAATATGTAAAAATATCATTCATATGCTTGTATTCCTTTGATACCTAAGGACTGATTTAAAAAATTTTCTAGAATTTAAGCCATATCACAGAGGGACTCAATCTTCTACCTTAAGATTGCCTCCCTCCCT
>NW_025354582.1:0-5255 GCF_016433145.1 Gracilinanus agilis | reverse complement strand
TGTAAGAGGGAAAATTTTAGGTATTTATAGATATATATTTAAAGTGTGGCAGCCAGGAATCAATAATTCAGGTTGATTCCGTAATTAAATCAGACCCAAGTCAGCATCGGGTTGAGGCAAGTTTATTTACAATCAGGAAGGTAAAGGTATAGGAATAAAGAGAAAGGGAGAGGCTAGTCCAGGCCAAAGACCTGGACATAGAGAGAGAAGGTTAAAAGGCTAAATAAATGAAGCTGTAAACCATAAGGCCCAACAGCCAGATAGGCTGGCGCCAGCTTAGATAGAGTTTAGAAGCGACCCAGTCAGGCCAAGGAAGTCAGCCTAACTTACCCACGTGACAATACAGAGTGTAAGCATTCTGTGGTCTCAGGAGCTCCTTCAGCACCAGGTTCAGAGTGGGAACTGCCTCAACAGGAAGTAACTAACTTACTTCAAGAGATAGTGTCTTTCGTCACTTCCCGTGGGTCCACCTCTAATTCAAATGGACAAATGGCAGTCTCTACATTGATTTGGACTGCCCAAAGGGCAGTCCCTTGTTCTTGATTTGTTACTTATTGTCACGTGTGGGTAACTCATCTCCCCTCCCCACTAAGGAGAGTGACTTCATTTCTACACCTAGGATGGGTAGATTTTTGACTATGAATGGGCTAGATTTAATTCCATTTACACAGGTTCTCATTTTATTCTTTCAAATGTTTCAAACATCTTTTTATTATAGAATATCTATCTTTCCTCAAGCATGATCAAGCTCAGATTATCAGCGTAGGTCATGCTGGACAATATGCTGAGCTCCATTACTCTTTAGAACACATTACTCCTTTCCCTCTTACTTCTTAGTGAGTACAGAATAGTTTTGTGTTATTCAAATGTCCTTTCCTTTGTATTTGAAGGCATTTTCCCTGTTGGCTTACAGAAGTTGTTTCTGAATTGAATTGTTGTTTAACCACTATATTTCTTGGAGTCATGGGTTTCTTTCTGTAGGTGAGCTGTGAATTCTTTCCATTGGTATTTTGTTTTCTGTGTTCATAACTTCAGGGAAGTTCTCTTCTATTATTTTCTGCATTATCGTATTAAGTTTTTTTGTCCTGTCATGTTCTTCTGGGATACCTCTCATTCTTAGGTAGTCTCTATACATTCTGTGTTCAAGATCAGCATGTTTTGCTTGCATAATGAACATATTTTTAAATGTTATATTTTTATTCCTTCTTCTAGATTGTCCTTCACTTCTGTATGTTTCTATTCTCAAATTATTGTTCTTTTATTTCTTTTCTAAGACTTATCATCACAGATTCCAGTTTTTTTATTTTGTCTATTATTTTTTTCTGTGCAGAGCATAAATTCTACTCTCATCATTCTCATTTTTCTTTGAAACCACACTCTCAGTATGTTGGGGTTTCGTGTGGCCCTCAATTTTCTCAGAGTTTTCTGTCTCATCAAGTTTTGGATTATTTTCCTTTGTTTTCCAGTATTTATTCAAAGATGTCTGAACTAGTTTACAAATAGATCTGGAGGCCATATTTCCTTCTGTTGTTATTGTTTTCCCTATTGATTTATCTGTGAATGTTCAAGGTCTTTGAGTTTTATTCTTCCTGAGATATTTGATAATTTCAGTATTTTTCCCCCTTATTCATTTTCTAATTCTTTCCCCTCTGTTGGTGGTTTCCTGGGGGTTGAATCTCAAAGCATTTCAGCCTCCACCCATGCTAGACAGTTTTAGTTTCTGCCCCTAACTGACTTTTGGGTGGCCAGAACTAACCTTAACTAGATTCTGTGCTCTTTCCTTCAGGCTTAGAACTTCATAGCGCACCCACATACATGATATCCCATCCTGATATCTTATCATTTTCCCTCTGTTTTTAAGTTCTCTGACCCAGTATCTGCAGAATTGTCACACTAGTATTATGGTATTGTCTGCTCTGGTAATGACAGAACTTCATAGCTCTGGCTCTACAAGGTTGCAGCCCCCAAAAGGGTTTTACTACTGAAGGACTATAGCTGTACTGGCTATTTTTTAGGACAAATTCTATAGCCTAAAGGCAATACTCCACCACTTTGGAAAGGAGAGGAAACCTAGGTGCCTATGGAGGTATTTAATGTAAATTTGAATTGGGTCCCTGGATCTACCAGGGTAGTCTCAGTAACTGAAAAGTAGGGGAAAGGTGCTGAGTGATATCAGGGTTGGGGAACATTAATTCCTGAGTATTTTTCAATCTTTTTTTGGATTTTAGGTGTTGTAGACTATGGAAACAGCTGAAGTTGCTTTATCTTTGGCACATAATTTCTGTTTTGGAGAGGTTTGAGAAGTCATGGGGATCAAAGGAAATGTCTATTCCTTGTTGCTCCTGTGACCCGGTTATATCCCCTGTACTTTTTGTTCTAACCTATGTTGCCAACATCTCAGATCAGGGGAAGCCCAAGACTCAAGTTGAGCTATGAGATTGAGTAAGATCATCGAAGGTCTCAGTCAGCCAGCTGATGGGAACTCATGTTTGAATAGGAGGAAACCATGATTAGAAATCTATTAGGAAATATCTGGGCAAAGGTAAAATCAATACTATAATACAAAATATTGGGAAGATTAAGAAAATCTCCTGATAATTTTGTATCACACCCTGATAATAAGTCTAAAACAAGGCAAATACTTAATTTTCACTTTCTATTATCACTGGTCAGTCTGAGTTCTATAATCAGAGGGCAGTTATACATTAACACTAGCTAGAAACACCAGGATCAGCCCAGGAGCCAATCCTAATGACCAAAGAAGTTTCCTTGTTGACAAACCCCCAAGTCCTGCAAACTTTCCCCTGGTTTGAGGACATATTTGAAGTAAGGGCACTATGGCAAATAAGAACTCCCAACTTTATAGGGCAGAAACACCCAAGAAGGTATTAAGATGGGAGAGGTCATGAAACTAAGTTTGACTCTGCCCTAAAATTGTAGCCTCAGAAGAAATTAGTCCTGAAAGGACCTCAGAGGACATCAAATATAGCTCATACCTGAGCAGTGAACCTCTCCGTAGCATCCTCTAGAAGGGGTGACCCAGACTGAAGACCTCCATGATGAGGCAGGGGTGCTAAATCCTCTTCTGAAGTTGTCCTTTCTACTTTGGGATAGTTCAAATTATTAGAAAGGTTAGCATGGTATACGAAAAGCACACTCTATTTAGAGAACCCCTGGGTTCAAATCATACTCTAATATTTATTAACTATGTGTTAATAGAGTCCCTTACACTCTCTAGGATGAAGTTTCCTCACTTATAAAAAGAGAGGACTGGAATTTATCAAGGAAACGAGCCTTTATTAAGGGTCTACTATGTTCTAACCACTAGGAATGCCAAGATTTAAAAAACTGTCCCTGATCTTAAGGAGTTTCCATTCTGTTAGGGAGAGTGGAGGAGGATGAACATGGATACTGTGAATTTTAAGAAAATTACTTTTCTCCACCTCTGAGGCCAAAAAAATGGAACTACAGGATTATGTCAATAGAAACCCTCAGATTTTATTTTATTTGCTTCCTTACTGGCAACAAGATGAGTCAGACTGATTCTTGAATCTCAAGGAAGGTCTCCCCTATACTAGAAGTTATTAGATCTTAGAGATCATTAACTATGGGACATGTATTATCTTACAAGAAGATCCTAACTGATTTTTTTATCAATTCTATCAACTCAGAGCCTTTTATACTTCCCTCCCTCCATCCCTCATTCCTAAAATGTTGAAACTGCTACCAGACATTTTTGCAGATTAAGCAACCATGGGTGGAGTGCACTAGAAAGTCAGGTCTCTGAGATGGCAGCTCTGAAACTGTCTAATAATTCTTTTTCTTTTCATTTTAGCTACTTAAGTTATTTAACCTTCCCATAATCAACAGATCCAGCTGATGGGAAGGTTCTCTCTGGGATCTCCAGGAACCCATGGGGAGGAAATTCCAAAATAAGAAAGAGCATGTACATATAAATAGGTATATGTAAAATCTATGTAGGCATGCCTTCCCTTCACCCCCAACTTACAAATCCCTGGCTGATTCCTGAAGGGGTGGCTACCTCAGCCCCTACTAATGCCTTTATAAACAACCAATAGATACAATTAGCTCAAAGCAAAGGCAGTTACTGAGATGCTGTCATAAGAAACTAGTAATAGGGGCAACTGGGTGACTCAGTGGATTGAGAGCCAGACCTAGAGGTGGGAGGTCCTGGGTTCAAAGCTGGCCTCAGACACGTCCTAGCTGTGTGACCCTGGACAAGTCACTTCACCCCCATTGCCTAGACCAGTGATTCCCAAAGTGGGTGCTATCGCCCCCTGGTGGGTGCTGCAACAATCCAGGGAGGTGGTGATGGCCACAGGTGCATTTATCTTTCCTATTAATTTGCTATTAAAATTTAAAAATAATTAACTTCCAAGGGGCTAAGTAATATTTTTTCTGGAAAGGGGACGATAGGCCAAAAAAGTTTGGGAACCACTGGCCTAGACCTTATCTCTCTTCTGCTTTGGAACCAGTATACAGTATTGATTCTAAGATGGAAGGTAAAGGTTTAAAAAAAAAAGAACTAAAAATAAACATTACACAAAGAGCAGTGGAAAGGGGCATGGGAGGGGGTTTAAGCAGGCTGTAACCTATAACCAAACAAGAATGCCAAAGAAAAAGATAAGAAAAAGATGTCATCTATATGATAAAAATAGAAGATGGCCTTGTCACATAGTGAAAGTAAAGGATGGCAGGAGGATGACAAGAGTGCAGGTCTCCTGCACATTAGATGAACCTTCTAAAGGGAGCTTGGAGGACACAGACACAAGTTGTACACAATGGAAAGGGATTTGGATGAGTTACAATCTGTACCAGTGAAGGGAATCTCTATATCAATGAGATCCCAGAGCAATTTGAGTATATTAACAATTAAGAGTTAGAATCTTGTTCAAGTTTAGTGTACTAGAAGTTTATTCTATCTTCCCTATGAAGACTAAATCAGCATTTCACATGTAGAACCTTGAAGGGAAACTTAAGCACCTCTATGAAGCTTTTGATTCCTCCCTTGAAGAAATAACCTACAGCCATTCCCCTAATATTCACCAGATAACTGGTATGTAACCCATTAGAAAGTGAGCTGAGATCTCCCCATAGTCTTCCCTAAGAATTATTTTCTCTACACCATAGGTATAAGTCTGCCAGAAAAAAAAATTATTTAATTTAACATAAATGTAATATATAAGCATAAGGAGGGGAGAGAGAGAGAGAGAGAGAGAGAGAGAGAGAGAGAG
>NW_025354581.1:0-4443 GCF_016433145.1 Gracilinanus agilis | reverse complement strand
CAGCAAGACAGTTTATGATAAACCCAAAGAGCCCAACTTTTGGGACATGAATCCACTATTTGACAAAAACTGCTGGGAAATTTGGAAAACAATATGGGAGAGATTAGGTTTAGATCAACATCTCACACCCTACACCAAGATAAATTCAGAATGGGTGAATGACTTGAATATAAAGAGGGAAACTATAAATAAGTTAAGTGAACACAGAATAGTATACTTGTCAGATCTCTGGGAAAGGAAAGATTTTAAAACCAATAAAGAGTTAGAGAAAATTACAAAATGTAAATTTAATGGTTTTGATTATATTAAGCTAAAAAGCTTTTGTACAAACAAAAAAATGTAGTCAAAATCAGAAGGGAAACAACAAATTGGGAAAAAATCTTTATAACAAAAAACTCTGACAGGGGTCTAATCAGTCAAATATACAAGGAGTTAAAGCAATTGTATAAAAAAATCAAGCCATTCCCCAATTAATAAATGGGCAAGAGACATGAATAGGCAATTTTCAGATAAAGAAATCAAAAGTATCAAAAAGCTCATGAGAAAGTGTTCTAAATCTCTAATAATTAGAGAAATGCAAATCAAAACAGCTCTGAAGTATCACCTCACACCTAGCAGATTGGCTAAAATGAAAGAAGGGGAGAGTAATGAATGTTGGAGGGGATGTGGCAAAATCGGGACATTGATGCATTGCTGGTGGAGTTGTGAAATGATCTGGCCATTCTGGCTGGCAATTTGGAACTATGACCAAAGGGCTATAAAAGACTGCCTGCCCTTTGATCCAACCATACCATTGCTGGGTTTGTACCCCAAACAGATCATAGATAAACAGACTTGTACAAAAATATTTATAGCTGCGCTTTTTGTAGTGGCAAAAAACAGGAAAATGAGGGGATGTCCTTCAATTGGGTAATGGCTGAATAAATTGTGGTATATGCGGGTGATGGAATACTATTGTGCTAAAAGGAATATTAAACTGGAGGAATTCCATGCAAATTGGAGAGACCTCCAGGAAGTGATGCAGAGCAAAAGGAGCAGAGCCAGAAGAACATTGTACACAGAGACTGATATACTATGGTAAAATCAAATGTAATGGGCTCCTGTACCAGCAGCACTGCAATGACACAAGACAGCTCTGAGGGATTTATGGTAAAGATGCTACCCACATTCAGAGGAAGGACTGCAGGAGAGGAAGCATATAAGATAAACAATTGCTTGAATGCAATGGCTGAGAAGGACATGAATGGGAAATAGACCCTGAACAAGGACACATGTTACAACCAGTGGAAATGTGCGTTGGCCATGGGTGGGGGGAGAGCGGGGGTGAAGGAGAAAGTAGGGGCATAAAGTATGTAAACAGATTAAAACAAATATTAATAAATGTCTAATAAAAAAATAAAAAAAAGATCAACTTACTATATGGCAAAATCTTCTGTGAAAACTGGTAATCAGTATGGTAGAAAGTAGGCATAAACTGACATCTTCCACCATCTACCAAGATAAAATCAAAATGGATATATGACCTAGAAATAAAAAGTGATGCCATAAACACATTAGGGGAAGACAGAATAATTTACCTATCATATCTGTGATCAAGTGAAGAATTTATGACTAAATAAGATATAGGGAACCTTACAAGAAGTAAAATGGATAATTTTGATTCTATTAAATTTTAAAGCTTTTGTACAAACATTTTGCAATATAGATTAGAAAGGATAGAAAGAACTAAGATAATATTTCATAGCAAATAACACTAAGAAAAATCTAATTTCTAAAATATATAAAGAACTGAGTCATACTTACAAAAATGCAAAGTATTCTCCAACTATAGTCAAAGGGTATAAACAGTCAATTCTTAGATGAAAAAATCAAAATCATCTATAGTCATATGAAAAAAATTGTTCCACGTCACTACTGCTTAGAGAAATGAAAATTAAAACAACATTGAGATACTACCACACATATATCAAATTGTTTAATATGAGCAAAAGGTAAATAATAAATGATGCATTTGATATCAGAATGTTAGTGGAGCTGTGAACCAATATATCCATTTTGGAGAATAATAACATACCCAGAGGGCCAAAAAACTGTGTATACCCTTTGACTCTGTAATAACAGAGTCTATTTCCCAAAATTAAGGGGGAAATACCACTTGTATAAAAATAGTTAGAGTGGCTCTTTTGTGGTGGGAAAAAACTTGTAAACTTTAGGAATATTCATCAATTGGGGAATGGCTGAATAAGTTATGGAATATGTAGTAGAAAACTATTGTGCCTTAAGAAATGACAAAGAAGTGAGCAGAAACATGAGAACACTGTACACAGAAACAGAAATTGTGTATGATGATCAATTATAAAGGACTGAGCTATTATCAGCCTTGCAAGGATATAAGACAATCCCAAGGGATTCATGAAATCAAGAGTCAATATTATTTTTACTGTACTTAAGAAAATTTAAATTAGATTAGGAGAAAAACCACAGATGCTCATTATCACCATTATTAATCAATATTGTACTAGAAATTCTATTTAAAACAATAAGGTAAGAAAAAGAAATTAAAAGAATAAGCATGGACAAAAAGCAAAGTTTTCACTCTTTGAAGATAATATAATGGTTTACTTAAAGAATCCTAAAGAGACAAACAATAGCAACAACCATAAAACTAATCAGCTAAGTGGCTCAGTAGATAGAAAACCAGACTTGGAGACATGGGGTCCTGAGTTCAATCCAATCTCAGACATTTATCCTGTGTGAACCTACCTGTTACGACTTTTCTGCCTTGGAAACAATACTCAATATTGATCATAAAACAAGAGTTAAAAAACTAAGTAAGACAATTATCAACCAGCAGTAATGCAGAACGTAAAATAAGCCCACAAAAAATCATTATTTCCCTTTGTAACCAACTAAGTCCAAGAAGATATAGAAAAAGAAATTCTATTTTAAATAAATAGAGAGTGCAAAATACTAGTGAGACTACCTGCTAAGACATATATAAGAATGATATGACTACAATTATGAAAAAATTCTTTAAACAAATTAAACAAAAAACCTAAATAATTCAAAAAAATATTTGTTCATGGCTAGGTAACACCAATATAGGAAAAATCACAATATTAACCAAATAACTTTTGTAGTGCCACACCAATCAAGAAGGAAAGAAAAAAATAACAGGGGCATTCATCATTTGGAGAACTGACCCCTGATCTAGTGTAAAAAAGTTAGATTCAAACGTGTGGAATATCAGAATGGTAAATTTTCAGCTGGATGTAAAGGAAAAATTCCTGACAATATACTCTTCTCAGGAAGCCATTTTTCCATTCACCCAATCATATTCTTTCTATTCCATGATGTTCTGGGGGCACTAGTGGGTGACTAATCAGTTCATCCATCTGAAACTCTTAATCATATCATTAGTATCTAATATCTGCCCCATCAGCCTCATATATATCATTTAGCTAAGATCCTAGCTGGATCCTGTCAGCTCCTGTCATGTTAGTTGACCCAATGATACCAAACCCATTCAATTATCAGGAGATAAGTATCCTTGGTCAGCACCTGTGAAATATTTTTTAAGAATTTAAATTCAATATATCTAAGCACTTTTGAAAAATAATGCTATTGCAAATGTGATAATAGTTTTAGCAAAGCAACTAAATGGATGTACAATTTAGTGTCTGAATTGCTAAAACATTAGGAAAACAAGTTTATATATTTTCCCAGTATGCTGTTCCTGTTGCCAAGATTTTTGTAACATGTAATTCAGTTTATTAAATGAAGGAAGGATGGAGAGTCAGAAGAAGGGAGGGAGGGAGCAAGGAAGATTTCTTTATGCCAGGGTGCTATGCTAAGCATTGGGGATATAAATATAAATTTAAAAAATAGTCCTTGTCTTCAGGGAGCTTACATTCTAACTTGCCATTAAAATATATAAAAGGGAACTGAAAAGCACTGGGACAAGGGGGAGAGGGTTGAAGTTTGAGGGGTATAGAAAAGAAATGATAAATGACTTTACTAACCCCTATGATATCCTTAAGCTTTTCTTACTTGCAGAGAGTCTGACTTTGTCCTCTGACCTGGACACGAAGGAAATGAGCTTTTCAACTGCCCAGCGAGCCTGGTAGCAGAGCCCAATCTGTTTTGCAAAAGTGGAAAATTCCCAGAGCTTCAACATCCTGGTTCCATGTATCCAGAGAAACCTCATGGATTCAAGTCTGAGGACTTTTGCTCAAAATAAATCACTCATGTGATTTTTAGGCTTAAGTACTCCAATATAACTCCACAATTCAACTCTGAGACCTTTATTCTGCTTGCAAGCCACACAGGTAATAACAGCCTTGTCTCTCTTTAGCTGGTGTTGACTTTGTTTTCTGGTGAGTTCCCCAAGGACTCAGTCCATCCCTAATACCTGTGCTGAGAGGGTCAAGACTCAAATAATAG
>NW_025354580.1:0-2528 GCF_016433145.1 Gracilinanus agilis | reverse complement strand
TATATATATATATATATATATATATACCTAAACAGAACTTTCTCAATTTAAGCTCATCATTCTTAACCTATTCTAATGAATATTCTTGTTTTCTTGCTCATGGGATAATGCAGATCTATACCCCCATCAGTATTTTAAGCTGACTTTTTTTTTTTATTTGGGGAGTTCTCACTCATTTTTTTTTCTTGAGTAGAATATATGGAGGGAAATAACATATGAAGAAAACCAAAACCTTTCTTTTTCAGTTATATATTAAAATTGTTTTCAAATATGTTAAAAGAACATTTATGGGTCTGAATGATATGATAATGAATATGCATTTTAAGAACTGAATTTTAAAACCATTTAAAATAGCAAATGAATTCTTAGCCAAAATGTGAGCTCCTGAGGAAAAAAAAGAAAAGAAGACAACCAAAAGGCATCATGTAAATCACTTCCTGAGCCATAATGAGTTAGGCTTTTTAATCAGACTAATGAGGAAAGATCTGTAATTCGGCACGGATGATGACTCATGGCAGAAAGTTTCTCCCTCCAGCTTCATAGCAGCTCTTGATGTATCATTCATTAGGCACTGAAAATGAACATTTTCAAGAACACAATGAACCATAGAATGGCAGGGCAGGCAATCACTGAACAGTCCCATGGTCATTCTTTGGCATGTAGGTGCTCTTCTACTTGATTCTAATCCATCCACTTTCTGTTATATCATTGTGCTTTCATCTCTTTGCTTCCAAACTCTGCTTCCTGCCCCTGCCCCTTGTGAATGCCATGAATCACTGATTTATTTGGAGGAATGTATGTTTTGATACTCAAATCACCAAAAAGAACATTGGTCAGAAAAAATCTCAGACAAGAAAATTGTATAGCAATGGTATGGCCTAATAGAGGGAGCAGGGTCAGGACACAGACAATTTTGAAAACTAGAATACCAAAACTAATTCAAACAGAATTTTGGAATATATTAGATACTTTCTGCATCTGATTAGCCCTTAAAGATTTATCTGTTTGATGCAAATATATAATTCATTTATGATTTTGAAAGCAGGTGGCACAGAGAGGATGGATCAGTATCCATCATAAATGTTGAAGAAAGGATTCAGCCATTGGATATGGAAATTATATTTATAGACTTTTTATGCCTGGAATTCTTTTTTTTCTAAGCACAATAGGAGTAAAAAAAGCCAACATGAGTTAGAATATTTACCATGGATTGATCTCCCTCATAAAAAAAAATACAAAGGACTCTATTCAAGAATTGATGAATGCAAAAAGTAGCTATAATCAGAAATACTTAATGAATTACCATCAATCAACCTTTCTTTTCTTTAAACAAAAGGATAATAATATTTAAATAGAATAATATTGAAGATTTATTTTTTCACCATGGCTATTGTCCTCATTAAAATGTCATCTGGTTCTTATTCATGGCCAGAGATGAACTCTTACTCACCAATTCATTTTAGAGCACTTTATCTTCCCTTTTGGTCTTATTATCTTGTACCATGCATTATACTTATCTCTCTCCATGTTGCATATTGGGATATTTAACTTCATTTCCTATAGTTGTTCTTTGGTCAGGACAAAGTACATATGATACTACCATCTCCTTAATATTAGAGGTTAGACCTTCTATTAATCCACTGTAAGATAGTAGTAGTAGTTTTCTTGGTGATTCCATGTCACATTCATAATTCATTTGGATCTTGCAGTTACTAGAATCACCAGATCTTTTTCAGGTCAGTTGCTATCTGGTCATACTCCTCTCATCTTATACTGGAAAAGTTATATTATTTTTTCCCTAATCTGTAAAGGAGGATTTAATATCACTCTCTGCTAAAGTCCATTTTATTCAACTCAACATTTCAGTTTGCCAAGACCATTTGAAATTCTTATTCTTTCTGCCAAAGTGTTAACTATTCTACTTAGTATAGTCTCAACAAGGAAAGTGATCGACATGCCTTCTGATACTTAGAAAGTTGATTTTTAATACAAATGTTGATACTATATTCATATGTTATCACTCTTCTACTATCTCTGTTAGATAAGGAAATTAGATTTATCTTGCATTACTTATTCTTGATGAAGGCATCATCTGACACAGACATTGCCATTAAGGAGTTTATAAACTAATGGTAAGAAGCAGTCATTCAAAAAGTATTTATTTAGTGTCTTCTATGTATCAGTAACTATATTAAGCACTAGAAGTAAAAACAAACAAACAAATAAAGGATTTCCTGACCTCGAGGAGTTCACAATTTAATGGGAGAAACAACATGCAAACAAATATTTACAATGTGTTCCTGTAATTTTTTCTTACTTGTCTGTTCTCCAGAAGTACCAAACTAATTACTATGTACCAAACTAAACTCCATAAAGGAGGACTTCATGTTCATGTCAAAGAAGAGTTTTAGAAAGGGTTCTTACATAGATTCTAGGAAGGAAGAAAGGAAAGAAGAAAGAAAGAGAGGGAGGGAGGCAGGAAGGGAGGTAGGAAGGGAGGAAGGAAGGAAGGGAGGAAGGAAGGAAGG